>NC_056746.1:1080486867-1080504367 GCF_019279795.1 Protopterus annectens | reverse complement strand
AAGGCAGCCAAGACCTTTAACATTCTCATGGCTTATAATCTACTACAACATGTCTGTGCGTATCGATTCTAAATGTTAACGCATGCACTTTGTGTTTGATCTAGGAACAGAATCACTTAGCAGTAAGGGTCCATAGTGGCAACTAAGTGTATTTCAACATTGCTGATGCTGATCATGATTCAACAACCAGGGCTTTCTTACTTATGCTATGTAACCAGGGGTCACTTAGCATTAGCAGCTTGCTGTTCAATGACCCCTAGTCTGCACGTGCACTGTTTAAAAACACTGAGAAGCAGGTCTGGCAAACTTATGGCTTGTTGCTGAACACTGAGAATGCTGGCCTATCAAAAATATTTCAGTGAATGAATGTATGTTGGATGTCACTGCAGTTGCCCTTGCGAAGCTGAAGTTAAAATATTCAAAAATTAGCTATATAGAATATTGTTTTATAGTTAGTGATACAAAACATTTGCCAAGCTGATGGTGGAGTCCTATTCACAAGCCTTATCTTAGCTAAATGCCATGCTGACTGGGGCAAAGGCAATTTGACTGAAAGGAAGGTTCACCGAGGTCTTTCACAGCTTAGCAGCAAGTTGAATTCCCTAATTAATTATTCATCAAGGATCCATACACAGCCTTCTTACTGAATTGACAAGCGCTGATCATTACGTACTGCCACTTAGTGACAAACTGTTACTTTCTGAATTAAACTTAATATTTATTTAACATTTGTTTACTGGGAAAGTCTGACTTGGAATAAACTCAATTTTCAGCAGAGGCCTGAGGAGAAACACTCCAGACACATCTTTGTAACGTGGGAGGAAACCCACATGAATGCAGGGAGAACATACAGAAGGCACCCCAGCCGAGAATCAAACTGGAGAACTTCTTGCTGAGAGGCAACAATGCTACCACTGCACCACTGCACCCTCTGAAAAATATCCTTATGGTTTGCGAATATAAAGGCTTACTTTCAATGAGATAGGGTTAAAAACATAGCAGCAAAGCATAAAATTGATTAAGCAGTTCTAAAAATGTTGAATTTTGTCCGTCTGAATGCACTTAATGTATAACAGGTCCTTAACATAGTTGGAACATTCTAGGGGTTTGCTAAAAAGTCAGAGATAGATACAGAGTGAGTAATATGTTAATAAAATACTCCAATTATTATATCTGCACTGGACTAAATGGGGAACTTGATGATTAATCTGGGGAAGAAATAGAGGCATATCAGACAGACTGACTGAGTCAGACAAAGAATGTGACAACAGAAAGAAAGAAAAACACAGTAGCCAGGAAGTTTTTTTTTAATTATGTCCAAATTATAAGGATAGCTAAAAACAAATAATACCACCATTCCTTCTAACTTCTGCTCCATTTCCATCATTTCAAGAGTGACTTTTGTCTGTTTCCCAGTCTAACTGCTTCTACAGTCTAAGCATCTAGCACAGAAGTGGGTAGCCTTGTTAATGAAGTTTGTTGTTCTGCCTTGTTCTTCTAAAAACAAGAGTACAAGAAGTCAATGCAGGATTTCACTGGAGGCCACAGCAGGCATCCAGTGCCAAAAGCCATTTCGTCTCCTTTCTTAATATCGAGCCCCACGTGGGCTACTTTCAATATTTACACAACTGTACCACATTCCATGCATTTGTCAAACATTTCTTTTGGAAAGTCTTTACTCAGCAAAATGAACTGCTAGCAGTTTAGATGAACTTATCATTCCCTCTAGCCTTTACTGCTCTAGCCTCTAGTTTACTGCCACCTCTGTATTGCCAGTCCTACCACACAACCTATTGTTATCCATAAAGATATGTTATTGTAACTGGACAACTTCACATCTGTTACAAGTTTAGGAATATAATAGCAGTGACTTCTTGCTTACCAAACTTAATCCTGGTTGCTACCACATGTGCTTGATATTCAGTGCCTTGTTCACCTGCCACATGATGTCACCTGGTTCCTAGAAGTACACTGATTTAAACACCTTATCAAAATCAAATCATAGGAGATTATCAAGACATCTTCAGTTGGCTTCCTTGATCATTTCATCAAAAACAACAATACTCATATCCTGAGTACAAGACACCTTTACTGTCTTATTTTAAGGGCATTCTTTTTATTCTTTTAAAAGGGCCAAGCTGTTACATATTTCACTCTTGTACAAGAATGGAACTACGCAGTTTGTCACAGTCATGGTCTGTTTCTAGATAAACTCATCCAACCTTGTGAAGACCCACTGCCATATTATGTGAAGTACGGACTTCAGAAGGAAGAGAACTGAAAAAGAAGAATGGAGAGTAGCAGGGAGTGGTCATATTCTCCAAACAGATGGAACAAACTTCAGCAAGTCAAAATTCAGAAACGGTATTTCACAGAAAGGGGTGGTTGCCAGGTAGCATGTATTTCTGGAGTAGCTGGTAGAGTAAATTTTGAATTATTTAAGAGGGCATGGGATACATGGACTAGAGGGTACAGAGACAGGTTTATGGTGAGAAGCGCAACACTCAGGCTGACTAGTTAGGGCAATAGTCTTTTGCTGGCATTTTTACATATGTATGCTATATTTATATGTGGTTACGCCATACTTAGTCTCTCAACATATTATGCGGGGAACAAAGAATCATAGACTTTAATAGCAGGTAAGAACATGGTCTTCTTAATCTGTCCACTCCTCTGCACACTGACTGAACTGCAGAAGAAAGCCAGCTGACTGCCTAATTTTACTTTCTCACCACAGCATAACCTATGTGTCTCCTGGAAATTATTCAAATATGTGTGTATATTTATTATTTATTGCATGTAGGTCAAATTAATTCACAACAGCTCTTTCTACAGTAAAAACTTTTTTAGAAAAAGAAGGAATTTTAAGGAAGCAAAAAGGAAGCATTTTTAAATAGTGCCAACAACGTTTGACTGCAAAAAGCTACAATAGACATAAATAAGTGGTCTCCCATTTTCTCTCCAAACTCATTAATTTGCCCCAGATACATCTCATCAGGCCATGAGGCATCATCTGCCTTTCTGTAACTTGAGCTTCCCTAAGTAAACCAGCTTGAGTTGGTTCTGATTCTATCTGCAGGACCCTCCTTCTGACAATTTTAATTCTACTGGAAGGTATGATATATCATTTATCTTTTAATATGAACAAGGAACAACACAAAATGTTTTAACTGCCTTCTTCCATCGCAGGTAATAATAACCTGACCTATCCCATCACACTTTATCCCATTCTCCATCTTTGGACATGTTAAAAAGGCTTACTTTTACTTGCTTGATTGTGTACATCATGTGTTCCAGTGTGCTGTTTCAGGGTATTTGCTTTGTGTTCTGTTGCTTACTTCTTTGAACGGTAAGATGTTTGTACTCATTTATAGTGATCCGTGGCAGGTTCAAGGTTAGTGCACCTCAGAAAAAAGAGCAGGATAGGTTTTGCACTGTATATCTGTGACTGTGTTTCTCCAACATACAGTGATACTGGAGTGAAAATAAGTTTGGTGGGGGTGTGGGTGATTGTCCTCCACATGGGGGGTTATTGTGTTGGACTTGTTATGCAAAAATGCATATTTGTTTTATGTCACCCTTTGCTACATGCATTTGGAGCAATGAGTATAACCTGCAAGCTCTTACTTTCAGACAAGTGTGATGTGACCTTTTAGGTGATGGGTAAGTGCAGTGCTGCCTGTTAAATGAGAAGACATCTTTACTGAAGCCGACTTGTGCAGCATATGCTACTGACATGCCAATGGTATTAAACTGCTGAATATAAACCTATGTTTATAAGTCTGACCTTATACAGTCTGTGATTTTTCACAGAGCTAACTCTATTGCAACAAGGTTGTAAGTGAAGATGGGCCTCTACCTATAAATAAATAAATTAAAATTATGTATTAATTTTCAGGATTACTTATTTCAGTTTTGCTGTTTACCAATTTGGGGATGTAACTTGATATCTGAATTCAGCAGTGCAGGTTTGTACAAAGTTTGGATTATATCACATTTCAAAGGCCTTCCCTCATACTCACAAATGCTGTACAGCTTGTTTTAAATTCCATCAATATTCCATCCAGTTTAAATGCAGCAGCAAAATATTTCCGACCTATATATATAACATTAGAATGTAAGCATCGTTATGAGACCATGGACTGCTCAGTTAAACACTAATGGATTCTGCTGCCTAGCTGTCTTCGGAATCAGCATGGTGCAGGTGCTTTTCCTGGCTGCATGATGTCACATGACCCACACAAATCACGGTATGTATAGAACACAGTAATAAATGGAAGTCAGCCTATTTTTCTTTCTTTCCTAGAGCTGTCATTATATTACACTGTATAATGTATGCATTTCACTGTATATGGTGCTTCTGCACGAACACGAGATAAAAAAAACCTGCAACAGCTAGCCACACCCAATTCATTTTTAATACATCTGGCAAAATAATCATGATTAATATGTACTTTAATAGCAGCTGGACTTTAGAAACTGTTGGAGAGGGGTGCTTTTACTGGCAGAATGCAACACAGGTGACAAGTATGAAACTGCAGGTCTGTATTTAAAAGATTTATTTAGAAACATGGAGTAGATGTGGAACTCTGGGAATGCAAACAGAGATTTAACAGTTCAAAGAAGGAAAATGGATCTGATCTAGAATACTTCAACTGTTTTCAGCATTGTGTCATTTGTTTAACAGCAACTTAATCCATCCATTTTACATATTATAAGGCATAGATTTTGTTATCCAAATGGTTTGTTTGTTTGTGTCTATCGGCTTTTTTTTTTCCCGATTAGGGGTCGCCACAACGGAACACCGGTCCACTAATGATTGCAGTAGATTTTTACGTACTGGCTTGCCGGGCCTAACGCACAACCTTCAATGAAGGAATGCCCATTCACGCATGTCGCTACACAGAAGACGCTCTAATTGAGAATCGAACGGGCAACGTCTAACTGTGAGGCGAGAACGCTACCGCAGCACCACCACCGCAGTTTTGTTATCCAAATGGTAACAAAGTAAATTACAGACATGGGGAAGGTGCTGTTTTCTAATGTTCTTCTGCACAGCCAGTCATGTGTTGTGAGAACCAATATTTAGAATTTTTTGGTAAATTATTTAGATATTTCTGATACGCTAAAATGTTAATTTTGCATATCAGATTCTGCACTGATCAAGTCCTTGAATGTCATTGTCCTGTGGTTCCAATGTCTAATTAGCAACTCTTAGATGTCCACTCCTTCGACATCCTTTACCTAACAGAAACCTGGTTAAAACCTGCAACACAAGACAAAGAAATCACCCCACCAGGATACAATATCCTGAGATTAGATCGAATAACCAAAAGGGGTGGGGGTGTAGCAATATTATATAAAGCAGAGTTGCAATTAACACCAATAAATGTGCAACCACCTTCTATTAGCATAACTGAAATCCTTATTTCTAAACTCCAAATCAACACCTATAAATCAGTCTATATAATATGCGCCTACCTCCCTCCTGGTAACAACATAATCACCCTTGAAAATATTATTTCCTAGCTGTCAACTAACTACCCGCAAGAAACCATTATCCTGGGTGACTTTAATATTGATTGGAATACCTGCATCTCAGCCAACCAGACTACCCACATAAACCTTTATGTTTTTTCTCAAATACCCACCAGGATCCATAAACCTAACAACAAAGAAACTACTCTAGACTGGATACTAATAAATAGTCACCCCCTTTCTTATGATGCACGAATCCTTCCTGATGATGTCAGTGACTACTCACTGACCTACATAATCAGACAAAAGTTCAATGCTCATAAACCAACCTTATATAAAATCATTCGATCCAACAAAAACATTAACCCTATTAACTTCCAAACTGAACTGAAAGCATGCAACTGGTCACCCCTAAGACACCTTCAATTAGACAAAGCTGTATCCTACTTTAATGCCAAATTCTTAGAAATCCTGGACTATCATGCCCCATCCTGCTCAATGAGAAATAAGACTAAAACCGCACCATGGCTAACAAAAGAGACAAGGCACAAAATTATACAAAGAAATAAAATCTGGGCCAAATGGTGAGCAACTAAAAACCCAGCTGATCATCTAACATTTAGACAGGTGAGAAATGCTACCAAAAAATCTATACTATTAGATAAAAGAAACTTCTACCACAACAACCAGCAAACCCATCAATACAAACATCAAAAGTTCTGGGCAAGCATAAACAGACTCCTCCACCCAGTTCAGTCCAAAACTCCCATCCCAACAGGATCCACCTATGAAACTCCTAAGCATATTGCTAATGCCTTTAATACCTTCTTTACTGAAGCAGTCCAAACTCTTGCCAACTCACTACCTCCTGTTAGCACAAGCTTGTCATCCTCCTTGACGACTTTAACCCCCTCATTTAATTTACAACCAGTCCCAACATCCCTCATCTGCACTCTTCTTCATAAACTAAAACCTTGCACCCCCTCAGCTGACCTTCTACCAGCAGAATATCTACAGATGGCTGCAACAGTAATAGCCTTTCCTATTTCCATCCTTATAAATAGAACCATTACTGAAGGAACAATTCCATCTATCTGGAAAGTCTCCCACATTATCCCACTGCACAAAGGGGGCAACTCAACTGAACTCTCAAACTACCGCCCAATAGCTCTACTCTCTCCTTTAGCCAAAATTATGGAAAAATGTATCCACCACCAACTACTAGACCACCTATTGCAAAATAACTTACTAGCTAACTGTCAGCATGGCTTTAGGCCTCACCATAGTACCACCACAGCCCTCTTATTCTTTTCCATCTGTATTAACGATAACCGAAACAATAAT
This sequence comes from Protopterus annectens, assembly GCF_019279795.1. Classification (NCBI taxonomy): domain Eukaryota; kingdom Metazoa; phylum Chordata; order Ceratodontiformes; family Protopteridae; genus Protopterus; species Protopterus annectens. The sequence continues at coordinate 1,080,497,545 of NC_056746.1, read as the reverse complement.
ACTTTATCCTCAGCACTCTTTATTGACCTATCAAAAGCCTTTGATATGGTTAACCATCAACTTCTTTTGAATATACTTAGTTCTCTCTCACTAGATACACAGTCTTTACAATGGTTTAAATCCTACCTTGAGAATAGGCAACAGGCTGTGCTTTGGGAAAATAATTTATCCTCTCACCTTCCTATTACCCTAGGAGTCCCTCAAAGTTCTATCCTAGGCCCTCTCCTTTTCTCAATTTTCATAAATGATCTTAATCTGATCATTCATTAAGCTACATGTATCCAATATGCTGATGACTCCACACTAATATGCTCGGCTACCTCTGCACCTCAACTCCAGGCCATTACCCAATCAGTGCTTAACACAGCAGAAAGCTGGTTCTTACAGCATAGCCTCCTCCTGAATCTGAAAAAGACAAAACTACTACTCTTCACTCCCACACAAAGGTCTCCCCCAATTGACTTCACAGTTATATCCAATGATGGCGTCATTATATCTCCTGACCCAACTACCAAGCTCTTAGGGGTAACAATAGACCATATTCTTAGCTCTGACATACATATTAACACAACACTAAAATCAGTAAACAGAAAATTAGGCTCCCTCTATAGGATTAAAACCTTCCTTACTCCAACAGCAAGAACAACTATTGCCCTCACCCATCTAATTTCCACCCTCCTCTACGCCTCTCCCATCTATACCAAGCTATCAAAAAACAACCTTAACAAACTAGCTACCTCCTACAACAATATTGCCAGATTTGCTACTGGTTCCTCATTTAGAACTCACCACTGTCAAAACCTAAAGCAACTAGGATGGCTAGAACTTCATAATCAACTTCAGATTAAACAACTTATTATTGCCCATAAGATCCTCTACCTTCCTAAAAATACTTCTATACTTACTAGCCTTCTAACCCCCTACAGTAATTTGACAGCCCTTCGCTCAGCCAATAAAGTACTAGTATCTACAGTCAAATCCAAAAATAAGGCCGGTGATTCTCTGTTCGCCAACACTGTTGGCAAATCCTGGAACCTCCTTCCCAAGAAACTCTCATCTCTCTCCTCAGTGAAACTGTTCAAAAAACAACTCAGAGAATACCTTAGTAACCAATGGTTATGCCCATGTAGTAACCCAGACTAATCTTACCACCACTTTCTCCGAACTCTACCTACATAACCACTTGCAATTTAATTCCAACTCTCTCCATGCCTCAGACAGTAGACACACCTATACTAATTTAGTATTTATAACATTTTCATACACGTGATCCTCTTCTAATTATGTACTTGCATAGCTTGCAGCAGTAACTTGTTATCACATATAAATATCTATATAGACTTTCTTTACATTTCTTATCACATGCTACCCTAAAGTTGCTATGCTACTACAGGCTAAATGGTATGACTCACTGCTAAATACTGCTCCAGAAGCTACTATATTTGTTTGTGTATTTTTCTTCACCTCTCTTTCTTATTGTGTGCCACTTTAAAATTGTTTGTTGTTCTAGCTGTTTCTAATCTTCTGCTACTTTAACAGTAATATTTGTCTATATAACATTTGTATTCTTCAGCTTAAAATAGTACTGTACCTTAATTTGTTACAATTTTACTTATCTGTACCTGAAGTTGCTAATATTTGATTATGTGGAGCTTTTCTCCCTGGGCCTCTACTGAAAATGGACATATATCCAGTTAGACTAGCCCGGTCAATAAATGTAAAATAAAATAAATAAATAAATAAATAAATTAATAGGGCAGACTTATCTTGTGAGAAATTCAAGGATCCCCAAATAGCTACACATTTCCTTATTATATAGTTCTGTTCAAGTTATATTCAGTAATCCAAATCCCTGATAAACATCACTTATATAAAAAGACTGGAAACTGTACATTCCACAGTGTGTATTACTGGTGCTATATAACTCTGATCTGTCCCATGATTCTTCATCTGGCTTAACAGAATTATGGCCGCTTTATTTTAGAAACAATAAGCTAATGTTGAGTAAGCTGTGAAGGACTTTGCAAAACATTTTTACCCAATAGTAGATGGCAAAACATTGTACATCATTGTTTCTCTGTCTACTAAGCAAATTCTTATAATGTACTCTCTCTTTTAAAAAAATGCAGGCCATCTCATGTTCGGTGGGTTCCAGACTTCTGTTTGATAAGTGTAGACAGACGAGTATTGCAGAAAGTTGCATTGTCATATGAACAGTGCTAACGGCATTCAGACTTTGGCCTCCTGAGATTGACGGCCCCCAGTTCTGTGTTATAACCGACAGACCATGCTGCTTCTGACATACAGCATTAACATCATCAGAGCACCAGAATAATTCAGAACTCTCTTGGGCTTTCCACACAAATGAGGTGTTGCATTAGCAGAGAACACATATTAGTTATAGTGACGCATGCCAAGCCAGTGATAAAGAATTTGAAAGTTTAGTTGGCTTTTTGTCAGTGTGGGATAAAATACCACTTGCTTTTAAATGTCAGCAGCAAATGTACTGTATTGGTGTTACGCATTTCCTGTTGCATTCCTATATTTTTGACATATATGGTGATTCAGGAACCAAAAAGTAAACAGTAGATTCCTTCCAACGGTGGCTCCAGTCAAAGTGTTACAGGAAAGTTTCAAGTAGTGCTATAGCACTCTACTCCTGCTACTGTGTTTGAGAATACACTTCAAATACGACTTATTAACAGTGATGCAAATTATGTGAAATCTTGGTCTAACAGATTGACATACTCTGGTTTCTTATTTATATTTAGTAAAGGAAGAAAGAAAGAAAGAAAAAAAAAATACTTTTATTGTTCACTCCTGTGTTTTCCAAAAAGAAAGTACCAGCTGCTGGAAATTGTTTATAAATGTTTTTTTCAGCTGGTATAGAAGCTACTTTCTGAATACAACTCAAGTACTTTTTGTTAATTAATGCACATTTAAGTGAATTAAATATAACATAGCAATAGCGCTATTTTGTGTGCGGGTGTTTTTGTCTTGTCATTTTACCCCTCAATAGTTTATGTACATTTAGAACAGAAAAAAATCAACACTGTTACATTCCAGTTCCTGGTAATAGTGAAAGCTATGCAGAGGAAAGAAATGCCTCTGAGTTCTTCTGCTTCTGAGGCACTCAGCATGGTTCTGCTTTGGTTTTACTTCGTGTGATGTATTCTAACAGATTTCCATACTGGGATGAAAGCAGATGTCTGTCCCCCCGTCAACTATTTCCATTCTCATCTTTCCTTAAATCCCTTCTATTTTGCTGCACTCAGGATGATCTTCATTACAGTCCCAGCTGAGCATGTAACTTTGATTTTAGGCTTTTGAGTGTTTCTGTTCATGCAGTTGCTTTTCCTGAAACTTTGCTTTCCTGTCTTTCTTTCAGTTGTTTTTTTTATTCTTAGTAATTCTTGGAATGTTTCTACTTAAAACAAATCTTTCCCAATAATTTATTTTTCCATGTTGTTGTTGTTGGCACATAATGTAACAAGAATGGCTTAGCAGTTTCACTGGCTAAAACAGGTTACTGACAACATTAAATCTCAACATGTGTATGCTAAGATTTCACAAGTAAGTTTTTTTTTCTTATAAAACTTTAGTAGAATTGCTTTGAGAATGTAATAATAGGATCAACTGTGCCCATTAAAGGACTACCCGCAGTGGTAGTGCTGCGGTAGCATTGCCTCACAGTAAGACGCTGTCCGGTTCGATTCTCAGCTAGAGCATCTTCTGCGTGGAGACATGCGTGAATGGGCGTACCTTTGTTGAAGGTTGTGCATCAGGCCTGGCAAGCCGGTATGTAAAAATCAACTGCCAATCATTAGTGGACCTGAGTTCCGCTTTGGCGACCCCTAACTGGGAAAAGCCAAAAGACACAAGCACACTGTTTAGACCAGAGAGGTCTTTGCTGCTGGCCTCCTGCATCAGTATGGCACTGGAGACCTCCAATAGGAGTATCAGTAGCAGGAGATGCTCAGCTCTGATGGGCAGCAAAAACTGTTTAGAGTGTGTGCAGAGGAGTGGACAGTTTAGAAAAGCATAACTCCTTTATGATTTCATTAGAACTGTTTAGAACACACATCACTGCTCCTTTCCTGTTTTTTAGGCATTCTCATAAGACTGTCACTTTTCTGTTCTTTGGCAATATGGCACTTCCCTCAGTGGCATGGCTGAAACCCTTGACCCTGTGCTGACATACTTCTCAGTTTTGTCAGTGTACTTGGTTATGTTTATGTTAAGACACAAATGGCACTCAGTAACCATGCCACTATTTAATGCCTGTGGCATACTTCAGAATACCCCTCCTATGCCCAATGATTTCATTTTTTTGCTATATTTTCTAAATCACATCTCTTTTTGTCTTTGCATATGTACACAGATGGTACAGCTCTCTTTACATCTGAAAACACATTCCTCTGACCTCAGTAATGTGCTACAAAACTGGGAAACAGTTTGCAGAGTCAACTACTACTCATGGCAATGCTTGTGATTTTCAACAATGCATAGCCTCTTAATGGGGTTTCTGTACTTCCTACAATGCAGGCATTTCCTACTGCAACTAGTAAAGATAGTGGTTTATTGAAATCCTACGTGCATGGTTGAACCACCTGGATATTTTGATTTTTATAGTTACTGTACATTAGAAGTACTATTTGAAACCTACTTCCTTTTAAAAATGCATTCCACCTCACATTTGTAGAAAATTGCGCATCCACCTTCAACCTATTCAACAGAATCCATATTTTGCAAGCATTATATAGACACATATGTGCATGACACATACTACATATATGATTCGCACAAAGTTTATACACAACACATACAGTGCAATGCACCACATACACACATATTCAACACTTGCACACACATACATATACAGAAATATGCATAGACTCCCCGCGGGTTCCATACATTAGATCAAATTTTCACTAATTTGAAATAGTGCTCACTGCAGCGAAAGTGCACTTAATCGAAAGTGCACTTACGTGAAGTTCGAGTTAGGGCATGGGTTAGGGTAAGGGGATAGCTTTACTAATTATCCCCTTACCCTAACCCGTGCCCTAACCCTAAGGTCCGTGACTATCACACCATAGTGGAGGACATAGCTTGTTTTTTATGTTCTCCACTGTGCTGCAGTGTTTTCGGTGAAGTGCACTTATACAAAAGTTCACTTTCATTAAAGTGAATTTTCGCAGAAGTGAGGCTTCCTATTACAAGTTCGAAGTAGTGAACTTTCGTTCTTGTAATAGGAATCCACACCCCACACAGTCCTACTTCAGATGCTGCAGATATCAAGTATAAATACACATGTACATTGCATGCATCCCCCACATATATGCATTCATTGTCACAGTTCTTGCACCATACAAAACCAAAAGATAAAAATGCACGATGCAAGCACCCCCACATAAATATATTCCCTGTCATAGTGTGTGTATCAATCAAAATCCACACACAAAACACACACAACATTCCCTGTATACACACATTCCCTGACACAGTGCACACACCACACAAAATTCACACAGACACACACTCTGCAGGCACCCACATGTATGCATATTCCATGTTGCAGTGCATGTACCAAGGCAAAAAAGACACACACAAACACACACACACACACACACACACACACACACACACACACACACACACACACACACACACACACACACACGCTCTGCATGTTTCCCAGTATATACACATTTCCTGTTACAGTGTATGCACTACACAATCAAACATGCATACTCCATGTACCACATGCAAACAAACATACAAAAACTGTCAGTAAAGACACACACTGTCTGTATCATACACACATGCATAGACATATAAAGAATCCAACAGTTATCATATACATACATTTACAAATACAGCAGAGAGAAAGCATTCACATCAGTAGGACCACTGAGAGGGCAGTGAGGACCAGTCATGCCTTTGAATGGAGAAAACTAACTATAGGGGATAAGAAAGAGAAAGGTCTGATTATGAAACAAGTTATACGGGAACACCTCCCCTCCAGAGTAAGAGCAGAATCCAGAATATGGGCTGAGACAATACCAAAATAATGGATACTGTACTGGGAATCCCCAAGGAGGAGAAAGGATGTGTTAGTAACTGAAAAGAATTACTCTGAGTGAGCTGAGAATGAATAGCTAGTGGGGACAGTATTCAGAGAACGTAAACAGATGGTCCTTGGATGAGAATTATGGTAAGGAGCACAGTCAGGGGTAGATACAAAAGCTGCAGAGGTTATGCATAGAAGAGGCCAAAGGTATAGACAAGCACAGAAATAAAGCTCTCTGTCACTTTGGAGTATATTTCAAAGAAGGTCTATATTCATGTGGGAGATTAAGAAGTGGAAAGAGGGGTTGTCTGAGAGGGTGAACAGGGCAGATTCACCCTAAGCTACACTGGTATGTCTGGGGATCATTGTTTTCCCATCTTCTACACCTGAGCTCTTATTGTTCCGAATGTTTTACTGGTAGTGTATTTATGTGGATACCTGTATTATGGGAACCTTTAGCCAGCGAGGCTTCAGTGATTGGCTGACATTTCAACACATTATGCTGATGGTCTGATGGTCCTCTTTTGCTGAACCTGTTTTGTGTTATATATATCATCTCCAAGACTGGGTAATTATGAATAAACAGACATGCAACTTGCTTTTTGAGATACTTTTGTCTGTACTCTGATGACCCACATACAACATACATACATACATACAATCATACATGTATATACATTTTATATATATTTGTATTTTTATTGCTATGGTTTTGCACCTTGTACATGTCATACATTTTCTCTCTCACATGACTCACTAAGATACATCTGTGGATTGCTTCCGCACTTAAGCATGATTTATTGCAGACATTTTCTTTAAGTAACAAGATTAGTACACTTGTACTTATAGCATGCACTCACACATAAATGTATAGCATTCACAAATACTTAATACTCAGTGCAACTAAAAACCTTCTCTGTTTTTGTACTATTGCAAAAACATATAAATGAGAATATGCACAACATAAAAAAACATAAAACTACTGCATTTGATATGCTTCTCCCTAAATGCACATAGCATGAAGTGATATACCCAATAGTGCCCCTTAATCTGGAACTGTCCTGCTAAGTCAGATTTACACCCTTCTCTGATGGATTTAGTAAAACAGTGATTAGTAATCAGAATATAACGGAAGTTAGGCCACTGGGAGAAAACATCTATTACTGTTGTTCAGTGTTCATACAGTTGATCTTAAAATGACAAAAAAGGTAACAGATGAAGAAATTGAAGGACTGGGAGGGATTATATAACCTAGAGTAAACAATCAATGGAGGAAAGCATTAAGGGTGGGGGTGGGGGTGATTTTTGGGACAAGAGACAGAGGAAGAAACATCATTCACAGAAAACAATAAACTGTTACCCGTATGTAGGTTCATAGGTTGTTACTAGGCTATCGGCCCTAGGGCCTATACAAGCCTAGCCATAACAATTCCCTGGCTATTTCTTCCCACAGACGGTCAGCATTGGGCATCTGCTTTAGACCTGTGATTCTTTTAGTGAGGTATTTCTGTGGCCTTTCCAGTTGTTGCAGATGTCTTGAGAGGTACATACGACACGGGACATTGTATTCTATAATGGGTCTAATGAGGGATGAGTACAGTGGGACAATGACCTCCATTTTTCTGGATGAAAAGCCCTTAGTGATGAGGTGTGCCACATAGAAGGATTTCCTGACTGTTGTGGTGATGTGGTTATCAAAAGTGAGACCACTGTCCACCTGTGTCCCTAAGTCCCTTATCACACTTTCAGTGTTTAGTGTACTGCCACCTATGTGGTAATTCATGGGTACATGTTTTTTCCCAAAGGGAATAACTATACATTTCTTGGCATTGAGCTTGATCCCATGGCTCTGGCACCAAACATCTGTTCTGTAAGGCCCTTTTGTAGAATATCCACATCATTTGGGGATTCAATAATGGCTCCCAGTTTGCAGTCATCTGCGAACTTTGTTATACGGAGTCCCTTAGTGTTGGCTTGTACTTCAAAGAAGTAGATGCCAAACAAGAGCAGTCCAAGGATTGAACCCTGAGGTACTCCACTTGTCACTTGTCTGGAGCTGGATTTGGAGTCGGCTACTTTTACAGTGTGGGTTCTGTCAGTAAGCCAGTTGGCAACCCATTGAGTGACATAGGGATTAATGCCCAGCTTAGTAAGTTTATCTATGATTCCAGAGTGGGGGATGGTGTTGAAGGCCTTGGCGAGATCCAGATAGGCTGTGTGGACCACCTTACCCTCATCCACAGCTCTGGAGACTGATTTGAAGAAGTCAATCAGGTTCAGGTGACAAGATCGGCCCTTCATGAACCCAAACTGGGTGGGGTCCAGTGTTTTATGGTTGCCAATGTCTTTGTTTATAAGTTCCATAATAATACATTCCATGGCCTGGCAGATCAGGCTCATCAGACTGATGGGGCAGTAGTTCCCAGGCTCCAAGGTGGATCCCCCCTTGTAGAGTGGGATAACTGTAGGTGTGCACCACTCAGTGCTGAGCCATTGTTCAGATACCATTTAAGTAACACCTGCAGTTTTAGGGACCCAGTCTTTACAAAAGTACAGGAGGGAATATTTTTTATGGCAGAACAATGAAAATAGTGCATTGCCTACATCACAAGCCTTGTAAAAAGTCAAAACAAGAAAGTTATGTCCATACACATACAGTAAGGCACCATGGGATGGAATCACTCAAGTAAGTTGGCATAAACTAATACAAGAGAGTACAAGCAATATGAATGGGTAAGAGGATACGATGCGAAGGTAAAAGTTACAAGGGAATCATTTATTCAGAAAAATATGCTACATCTACAATTCAGGTTTTTGGAGAACATAGAGAAACCAACAATACTGACAGAATTCAAGCATGAATGGAACAATGATAACTAAGCTGTATTTTAACTGAGATGACAAGCATATCCAACACATAAAAGGGGCAGAATAGCTGGGATAAGTGGTCCTTTCTGCTGCCAGGGCTTGTATTTCAACGTAAATAAGTTTGATTAGAATGCATTTTCAAACTGTAGTTTAACTGTCCCTATTTTTACAGAATGCCGCTTCTTCTGCTTCACAGTTTTGCATTGCTCCTTGAAACATTTTGGAAAGGAATGTCCCTGATTTTGCTTCACCTTTTGGTAAATCACTGAATATAATCAGCCAGTATAGGTGTCCAACTTAGTATATTTTTATGAAAAAAATTAAACTGCAGTGTGAGAAAAGATAGTCTACCGAAACATTATCTGCTAAACAGCAAATCAGAACTATGGGCACCAGTTCATACAGAAAACATAGTACGTATTCCCGTTTAAGCTGTTATGAGCCTTACTAGACCATATTGAGAATGTTTCATGTAAAGCATTGCATACTAACATTTGGGTTTAGGAGTGACCTTGAGATCTCTGATCCTTGTAGCACTGGACTTCTCTGCATGAAGCAGATCTTAAAGTAATACCTAGCTGTACTATCTGATGACCTCTATCCAAATGTGAATCTTTTTGCTTTATAAGTGCGTTTCTAATGGTGCATTGATTCTTCAACAATATTTACTACAAAGATTAGCCTTCAAATCTTAAATTAAAAGTGGGATAAGGAGCTTTTACTTAGTAAAGTGGGGATTTTTTTGTGATATGGCACATTTGTGTGGTATCCATAACCCAATGAATGCATATCGGCATTTCTATGCATTTATTTATAACTATTTGATATTATTTTTTCTGGTTTAGGAAACTTAGTAAGCTAAGATGAAAATACCAAAGTCTGTTTTTTTTTCTTTTATTAAAGATAAAAAATAAAAGGTTACCACAGTAAATTATGACAGGGTATAGGACATTTCTGCTATTTTCACAACTGCTGGTGGTTTGGTCATTCTGTAACTGGCATATGGATTATATCGTACAGGTATTCGGGGGAAAACCAAACTGACTCATACCGTATTGTAATGCACTATTTAACAGTGCACCAAGCATACATTTCAGAGGACACATCAAATTAATGAAAGGGGAAAGCCTGTATTGTGGCATACAGAAATGGAGCCCCGACTATCTCTGCCTACCTCCAGATAGCCAGTTCATTTCTCATTGTGCTGTAGGAGCTACCTGGGAAGCATGGGGAGTGGTCTTACTGATGCTAGTTCATCCATTCTAGAGGGGACAGTACATGTCCTCACTGTAGAAGTGCTGCCTGGATGAAGGCCTCAGAAGTCTGCACTGTGCACTGAATGCTTGGGATGAACGTCTGCTAAGCAGTACATCTTGTGCTAGGCAGGTATATTAGATGTGTGCACGTGCATACCCTTCCTCAGTATGGCGGAGCAAGCATTGTGTCATACCTGCCAGACAACATGGACCAGGGTGATGGAGTTTGGAGCATGTAAAACAAAAATCCTAACTCCTGCTCAATGACAGGCACAGTCCCTGACTTTGACTTGTCTTATGATGGGCACAGTCCCTAACTCTGTCTTATCGTATGATGGGTACAATCCCTAACTCTGTCTTGTCTTATGATGGAAACAATCCCTAACTCTGTCTTGTCTTATGATGGGCACAATCCCTAATTCTGTCTTGTCTTATGATGGGTACAGTCCCTAACCCTGGCTTGTCTTATGATGGGTACAATCCC
>NC_056746.1:1080359367-1080481867 GCF_019279795.1 Protopterus annectens | reverse complement strand
AGAGGCCTTCTGTGTTAGCCTGTACTTCAGAGAAGTAGATACCAAACAGGAGAGATCCCAGGACAGAACCCTGTGGTACTCCACTTGTCACTGCTTTGAGGTCAGATTTGGAGTCTGCAACTTTTACAGTGTGGGTTCTGTCAGTGAGCCAGTTGGCAACCCATCTTGTGACGTAGGGATTTATATCTAGTTTAGTGAGTTTAGCTATAATTCCAGAATGGGGGATGGTGTCGAAAGCCTTGGCGAGGTCAAGATTGGCTGTATGAACCACCTTACCCTCATCTACAGCTTTGGTGATTGCCTCAAAGAAGTTGATCAGGTTCAGGAGGCATGATCTGCCTTTCACAAACCTGAACTGGGTGGCATCCAGACTTTGGAGGTTACCAATGTCTTTGTTTATGAGTTCCATGATGATACGTTCCATTGCCTTGCAGACCAGGCTCATCAGGCTAATAGGTCGATAGTTCCTGGGATCAGTGGTGGCTCCCCCTTTGTGGAGTGGGATAACTGCTGCTGTGCACCATTCAGTGGGCACAAAGCCTGATTGAATATGGTGCTTAAGTGGGGAGCCAGTTCATTCTGAAGTTTGTGTAAAACACAGCCTGAGATGTTGTCTGGTCCCATGGAAGCTGTGTTTTTGGCTTTAGAGAGTGCAGCTTTTGCCTGCATAGTTGTGATTACAGGGACTCTGCATTCTTCCTGTATAGATATGGACTGGAAGCTAAGCTCTCTCCAGCCAAGGTTGTGCTAGACAGCCAAGAGGAGAAGGTTAACACCTGCATTACACCTCAAGCAACTGATAGCCCTTCAAAACCCACACCATTAACACCCACACATAGCAACACTAAACCCACATATGCGGAGACCCTTAACATTAACCTGCCCAAGCAACAAGGACCTTCGAAGCCAAAATGCAAACAAACACCAGTCGCAACCAAAGTGACACATAGCTCACAACACCAGTGTGCCACCCAACAACAGCCCCTAAGGCAAGACAATTTACCCAACACTTTAGTCATAGGTGACTCTATAGTCAGGCACACTGATGTCCCACTCACCAGGCTGAACAAGGAGAAAATTATAGTCAGCTGCCTGTCAGGTGCCAGGATCCGCCACATAACGCATGCACTCAAGTCACTCCACAACAAGTACAAATACGACTCTGTCATTGTCCATGCTTGAGTGAATGACTTGAGACGTACCTCCCTGTCAGTCACTGCACAGATATCGATGTTCTCCATTTTAAGGAGTGCCTCGAGTGAGCACATTTTGAGATTTAGACCTCTAGCATGCTTACTTAAACTTAAGATGTACAATGATTAGCTAGATATAATCATAATGTACCTTCTGCTCTCTGACATCCTTTGAGCAAGTGACATTTGCAGGTCAGTAAAACTATCAAATTTCAGAATAAATACTATTGTGTTTTGTTTCCCTACAGATATGCTTTGGCTACAGTGGAATCATCTATGTAATAATGATGATGTACAGAAATGTACTAATACAGAAAAGTGACTATGGATGGAAATTAAGTCAGCGAGAAGAGGGAATGTCTACCTTTCACAGTACAACTATCTATCTTTCTGTTCTAGTGACATTTAAGCCTGTTGATGTGGAAGGGTTATGAGACAAAACAATATGGTGACCAGTAAAAATTATTCCCACACACCTTTACTCTAGTTTTAAGGTAATGTAGCAGGGAACCTTGCTTAAGGGACTCATGAGGTACAGTAATCATGAGAGGTAAGTTACAATGCTAAAGTAAGTAAAAATGTAAAGTTGTGGATATGTACAAGGCATATTTCACAACCTATGATATTCTGACTTGTTCTTGACTGCATTGTTTTCCATTCTGTACTAACTTATTGGTGAAGCATTTAGGATGACCAGTCACAGTTGAAGACAGATGGAAAATGTGGAAATAAACAGTGACCTCCAGAGTTTCTGCCTTAAAGTGTGGTCTGTGTAACCTCAGAGTTGGTAAAAATGAGTAGAGGGTTTGGGATGAGTAAAGAGTCCCACTTGAGGGATAATTGGGGCTATCCTCATGAAAAACGAGTGCTGCCACATTTCCTCATTCTACCTCATACAGAATGAACATGCATTATATTATTATATATATCACTGTGGCCTTGCCTATATAATATTTGCAAAGCTTCTAAATGGTAGCATGAGCTCAATGTCGGGCTTCATCTGTTTATTATAGCACAGTAAAATACACTGTTACTTTGGTTAACATACCAAAAATGGTGATGAGCTCTGCTCATATGTGCTAGGATATTTCTGAGCTATGGACTGTAAAACTTCTGAAGAATGGGAGAAAAAAGTAGAAAAGAAAATAGTACAGTGTTTGAAATGAAGACCTCATGATGCATTGAAGACAGAGCCAAGATGGTGGTTGCAGGCGTAATGTGCAAATGAGGAGCTATGGCAAAATGTATAATCTTTGAACAATAAAGGTCTGCTTAGTGACTGTATAAAAGATGATTTATACTCAGTGTCTTTGGTCATGAAAATTATTTATCTAAATTGAATACAAAGTTTTTTTGGCATAACAAAAGGAATGCAATTTGATTGTGTAAAGTACCAGTTTATAAAGCATGACTGTATATATTATAGAGGTCTTAATAGTGAATGCAATGCAAAAGCTTGGGAGTAGAAACAGACCTAAAATGGCAGACTAATACTCTTAAGTATTAGTGCTTTTGATATTACTCTGGAGGATGAGTTAGCTTATAGGTAAGGACTGCAGCTTTACCATACTGCTGATACTTGAGAACACTGTAAATCTCTGCTTAGCTGCAAGGGGCACTGTATTTAATACAAGGTAAAACAGCTGATAATGATTAAAAACAAGCTGCAGTTCAGCACAAAATATTTCTGCTTATGATCGTTCTCAGCCAAAATGAGGGATATAAGACAATGAGAAATTCAACAGTAAGTCACAGGTCTGGCTCCTTCTGTGGCCCAGTGATGAACGTAGAGTTCCAGTAGGCAGCAGCATTTTTGTACTTTTATTCCATGGCACAGTTTAACATTGCATTTGGTATTGATGCTCTTTAAATCTGCAATAGGCTTGGTCAGTAAAGTGCATATTTTCTGTTTTATTTTTAATAGAACAGTGTACCCCTTTATAAGTGACTCATACCCCCACAAGTCTGATAGGGTCCCTATTAAATTATCGAATGTTTCAAAGTTTGAATGCCATATGGCTGACACCATATGATCGAACTTTGAAAAGTTTGAAGGTGAAAGGCAGTGGCTCTGTATGTGCAGAATGGGAAAATTTCCCTTTTCTGCACTGAAGTGCGGTCTCAGAGTTGATATATTTAAGTACGGGGGGTGTGGGGGGTGCAGGGGGCTTGCCCCCTACTCAGAGCGTTAAGGTAAGTGGTTTTTTTTATGTTTTTATTATATATTCAAATATTCAAGTTTAGTTCATTTGTTGTCAAACATATGAGGTTTGAAATTTTGAAGCTTTGAATATATAATATAGACCCGTCTGATAGCACTGCAGTGTCATGTTGTCTGTGGTGATGATGAACCAGCATACATACACACCCCTTCATTATTCAAGGGAGCTCTATCTGGGGCCCTCTTTTTGAATAACAGTTTACAGCTTTGCATTTCTCACGTCAGAGCTATAGTTAGGTCATCTAATGCCTTAGGCAGCTCCTCCTTGATGTAAAGGTAAGGACCAAAAAATATCTGTCCAAGGGTGAGGACTAAAAAAAAGGCTCTTCCGAAATATAAAAAACTTACTTAATGAAAAAATAAAAAAAAAACAACAAAAAGAAGGTCTTCTGTAGCTGCAGCAAGCTCCTTGCAACAGTTACTATCACAATGAGATCCTAACTACAAGAATAATAGCACCCTGGTTTCTTAAATAAAGTACTGGTACTGCACTTGTGCCCCATTGACAACTACCCATCATGCCTCCAAACTTCTCTCACCCTAGTGCTCTGGTTAGGGCAGCTTAGCACAGGCAAATGCTGAGCTGCTTTAATTTATTTTCTGAATCAGGAGCTTTATTGAAATTTATTGTAGTGGGCACCAAATGAAATAGCAGTTGCACAAACTAGTGGCACCAAGAAGAACAGGAACAAAACATTTAAAAGCAGTGTGAAAACTTTCCAGAATCTTAATCTCTATGCCGTTACTAACTGCAGAATGATTTTGATTTCATTAGGGAAAGCAACTGCTAAGTGGGACTTTTTCTTGACTTACTAAACTTATGAAGTGAAAATTCATCTGACTATAAGGAAGACTGTGTAATAATGCTGTAAGTCTAAAATGGGTCTGTCTGTTAAAGGATGGCAGAGATTGATGAGCATTACATTTTGTGAATATAAAAAGGCTACAGTCCAGAAAAGTACTTGTTACCAATCAATGCCCAAAATACAGATTTCACTTTTTATGTAAACAGAGGACAGGGATGCATCAGAAATACAACAGTGACTTCCTGAACAGTTCTACTGTGCTATTACACCCACCAAGAGACAACAGTATTTTTGTTAAGGCAAGACATTGTATGATATGGATTGTTGCTTAAGGAAAAAGGCTGCAGAACATGACATAAGGAAGGCCATAATTAGCAATTATGCAGTTAATAGGCTGCTAAAAAGAACAACTAGAAGGTAGTCCTACTACTGATTTAATGATAACTCCAAGAAAGCTAATATTCTGATCCCAGCCTGTGAATATAAAGGCTCTGGTAATGCTTTTACATTATTTTATTACAGAAACTACAACTGAGCTAGGCATTTTTTTTTTACTCTTTCAGGGTATTTTTCATTTCAAAGCAGTTCTGTGACCATGGAGTTAGTACATATAACTATAGGGATTGTAAGAGGTTTTGTCCCTCTACAATAAATGCTTATTTTTTAACTCCACCTGCAGTGACATGCCCGACTTGCTGGTTATGTATCAACTTATAGTGGATACTAAACAGAAGGTGCAGAAAGACAAATAAGTGTCACAGGTGACACTACTTCAATAAAAGTTTTTAGAGAACTAGGTGGTGTGAACACTTGGAATTGTTGAAAATAGTTCTCAACAGTGTGCAACCAGGCTGTGGACTGTACAGCGCCTCCCAGATGTACTGGGTTTTTGTTCCGAGATCAAGTCTGAGTAGGTATCCTCAGGCATTCTCATGTAGTCACAGCTTAGCAGAGTAGAACAACAACATCCACAGACACATGAGTTTAAAGAAACAAACCAAAAAAAAAGAAAAAACACACGCTGCCTTTGCAACCAGTAGCAAACTTCACCCAGACCAATACTCGTATCCCTTCTCTCAGCAGAAGATAACTTTCTAAACCGGTTCTAAATGCAGAAATCCACCACAGCTCAAAAATACAGTAGAGTATTTTAAATCAGTACCAGCAGACATTAAGTGCAACAACAAAACCTCATACTTCCCTGATGTATGGGTTTTGGTTCTGAGATCAATGTAGCCACTCAAATTTAAATGGGAAAATAGAAACTTGTACTTTTCATGTAGTGGATTTTGGTTCTGAGGTCAAGTTTAAGTAGCTCTCCTCAAATAGTTACATTTCATTTGATCTAAAGCACATTTGGTCAAAAAAAGTAAAACGTGGCACATTTGATGGAAAACTCTTTTGATCAAAATCACAAATTTGTGAATAACTGGCACATTTG
Source organism: Protopterus annectens (assembly GCF_019279795.1). Lineage (NCBI taxonomy): Eukaryota > Metazoa > Chordata > Ceratodontiformes > Protopteridae > Protopterus > Protopterus annectens. Next base: position 1,080,476,206 of record NC_056746.1, on the reverse strand, counting down.
ATTGAAAACTTTGTAAACCTGTAGAAATGACTGCTGGTATGGTTTTGGAGCAGATGAATTACAATGCAAATTAGTGTTGATCAGTATTAGCTCTTCACTAATGCCCGCTGTTATGTTGCACCTCCATGTCTAGAGTTTCATGTATGTGTGTCAGCAATGATTCAGTTTGGGAGGCATATTCTCTTTTTTCAGTGGTTATGGGGAGTGTGGGGGTGAAGGGGGGCTTGCCCCCTGTAAAAAAAAAAAGCATTTGGAGATATATTTAGTGTATGTGACCTCTTCAATGAAATGTGTGTCAGTGTTTTCTGGTTTTGATGTAATGAGTTTAAAATCAGGTGTGTCACTGCTTTTTTCTTCTATGAGATATGCTTTAGATCAGATGAGCCATAATCCCTCATGTATACTTATGTAGCCAAATCACAGCAGAGTAGAGCAACAACATTTGCAGACACACTGAATTTAAACATACAAACCAGAGCATACAAGCTAATCAAAACACACACTGCCCTTGCAACCAGTAGCAAATTTCATCCAGAACAAGAGCAGCATCCACGTCTCTCACCATAAGATAATTTACTAAACAAGTTCCTAATGCATAAATCCACCACTGCACAAAAAATGCAGTGCAGTATTTAAAGTTAGCACTAATGTACTCTAATTTAAGTGTAAAAACTGAAACTTGTACTTCTTCCATGTTGTAAGTTTTGTTCTAAAATCGCGCATTCTTCCCTGCTGCCGGTAAACAACAGTGCCTAAACTCCTCAGTTGTCTTCAGTGTTTCTTGATCACATATGATTTAAAGGCTCATTAATGGTTAAGTCTGTAATATTATTTGACTATTTTATTAATTTTTTTGGGGGAGGGGGAGTGGTGACAAGGACTCTCTAGCAGCTGTTATGCCCTCTATAGGTGTTATGGGATCTATAGATAAAGGCAAAATACCCCAAAATGAATGGAGTATCACATGATAAAAGCAAATTAATCTAATTAGACTAAAACTATTTATTGGCTATTAGTGTCTCTGTGTCATTTCTGTGTATGACATCTATCAAGATTCAATGCTTTACCCTGATCCTGGCGACTTTAACTATCCAACCATAGATTGGAAGAAATAATCATGCCAAAACACAAATGCACAGAGATTCCTTGATTTCATCAGTGCAAATGCCTTGGTTGACATCCTCACAAGAAGTGAAAATATCTTGGACTTGGTATTAACCAACATGAGCAGCCACTACAGCATCCCTACAGTGTCATCATCCCTGGTAAGATCCGACCACAAAGCAGTCACTTTCGAAATCACCATTCCACCCCCCCCACCCCCCAGCTAGGGTCAAACAAAAAAACTTCTCCAGAGCTGATTACAACCTCCTGAGGGAAAATATAAACAGCTTCACAGCCCCCTCCATAGGAACTGGCACATATGTCCAAACCTACACCAAAGTACTATATGAGCATTTATATAGCTGCATGGAATCAGGAATACCAGACGGGATGAAATCATCCTTCTCAAGGAAGAGTAAGCTTGTCTGGTGGACATCTACAATAAATAAACTCTATAACAAAAGGAAACAATTGCTGTCCAGGACCACGAAGGAGCAGGTGCCTAATTGGAAGCAACCTCTCCATAGCCTGAACAAGCAAATAAAAGCACTAGTGAAATCCTCCAAAGCAAACTTCGAGTCCAAGCTGGCCACAGCTACTAAAGACAATCATAAGGCCTTCTTCACATATGTCCGCACTCTCAAGGGAAGCACCCAGATCTGCCAAGAACTGGTGGTCAAGGACACCATATACACAAACACTGTAGATATAGCAAACCTGCTGGCAGATAGGTTCATTGAAAACTTCACTCCTCTGTCCCCCCCCCCATCAGTAAAACAGGATATCCCCAGTACCTGCCCCCCTCCCCTTATCTCTAGGAAGCAAGTCATCACAGATCTCTCTTAAGGCAAAAAATACAGCCTCCATGGGACCCGATAACATCCCAGATTGCATCCTACATGAACTCAGGCAGGAACTTGCAGCACCATTAGGCACCCTGTTCAACTAAAGCCTGAGTACTGGCTTCATCCCAGCCAAGTGGAGGACAGCTACTGTCATCCCCTTGCACAAAGGTGGAGCATCCACTGATCCAGGAAATTATAGGCCCATCGGCCTAACTAGCCTGATCTGCAAGGCCATGGAGTGGATTATCATGGACCTCATTAACAAGGACATTGGCAACCTCCCAGACACTTGATCCCACACAGTTTGGTTTTGTCAATGGGAGGTCATGGCTGTTAAATTTGGTTGACTTCTTTGAGAGAGTCACCAAGGACATATACAAGGGGAAGATGGTGCACACCACCTACCTTGACCTAGCCAAAGCCTTTGATACTATTCCCCGCTCAGGTATAATAGGTAAACTCTCTCAACTAGGCATCAATTCATATGTTACCAGATGAGTAGCAAATTGGCTCACTGATAGAACCCACCTAGTCAAAATAGGGGAAGCCACCTCAAGTAGTAGACCCGTAACATGTGGTGTACCCCAGGGATCGGTCTTGGGGCCTCTGCTGTTTGGGATATACTTCTTGGAGGTGCAAACCAAATCTAGTAGGCTATGGCTGACCAGGTTTGCAGATGACTGCAAGCTGGGTGCTGCTATCAATTCCCCCAGTGATGTGGACATCCTCCAAGAGGGTCTCACCCAAACAAATGACTGGTGCCAGAAACATGGCCTCAAACTGAAGGCCAAAAATGCATCATCATCCCTTTCAGGGAGAGTGACTTCCCCACAAATTATCTCATTGATAATAAGGTCCTAAGCATGCAAACAGTTGTGAGGGACTTGGGCACCCAGGTTGATAGCAAACTGACTTTTGACCACCACATTACCACCATTGTACGGAAAGCTTTCTACATGGCCCACCTCATTAGTAAGAGTATCTCATCCAGGGACAAGGTGGTCATAACATCCCTGTATTCTTCCCTTATAAGACCCATTACTGAGTACAATGCCCCTTTCAGCATGTACCTCACAAATCACATGCAGCAGCTGGAGAGATCACATAGGTTCCTCACCCAGAGAATCCAGGACCTCAAACATCTACCCTACACAGATAGGCTGAAAGCCCTGTCCCTCTACTCAGTCTCCTACAGACTCCTCAGAGGTGACCTCTGTCTGGCATACAAAGCAATCTCAGACCCCGCCCTGATAAGACTGCTGCATATCCGCAAGTCAAGCTCCACTTGAGTAACCAGCATGTGCGACCTCAACCTGGTCTGTGACATCAATAGGACTTCATGGGGGCACAGATTTGTGTCCCAGAGACTCCCCCTTTTGTGGAATAGTCTCCCTCTCCACGTAAATCAGACTACCTCATTAACCCTTTTTAAGCTCAACCTGGATAACTGGATGGGGAACAGAAAATACACCACTGGGATTCCACCTGTGTCCCTGCTGGACAGTGGCATAGGGTGCTGACTTGTTGGAACATGGGCTAAATTCTTGGCTAGGCTTGTAAGGGCCTCAGGGCTAATAGCCTAGTAGCTTCCTATGATCCTATGAGAATGCTGACTGCGACATGCATATTTTTTATCCTAAGCTCACTGTTATGGCAGGCATTCTATTTCAAACTGTATCCCAGGTATAGTGACTTCTATGGTCTGAACAGAATGGAGGTGCAGGTTCTGGAAATGACACAAATGCTGGAATATGAGCCTATGTATATCTTAAGATGTGATACAGCAACTGTACTGTCAGTGGGTGGGCTGGGATCAGCGGAATAAATATATAAATTGGCACAGTTATGTCCTTTCAGTTAGCCTACATCCAGAACTAAGGGCCAGTGTTATATACACAGTGGGCAAGATTCCAAAAGACTTGTTTGCTGTTAGAGCAGAGCCAGATCATGTTCAAATATTTCCTTAGGCAGGGTAATGGGACAGCTCCCCCCAAAGCCATTCCATTATCCCATTACTTATCTCTCCCCCCTAAATTACCATAAACACTGTTCAAAACTGTCAGTTTGCATACGGTTTTCTGCTTTACTTTTAAAATGATTACAAAGATGTGGATTTAATTTCAAACTTTTAATGCATTTATTCTTTGTTGATCAGGTTAGTCCCACTTCTACTTTCAGGGGAGACCCAAAGTGGTATTTATACTACTCAGGGAAACTTGGCCAGGCCATCAAGGAACTTCCCTTACTCTTTTCAATAGGTGCTGTGAGATCGTTCACATCTACCTGAGCTACCACCAAAGCAGGCAGATGGGGCCTCAGTTTAATATCTAATCCAAAAGATGATACACTTATAAGTGCCACACCCCCTTTATGCTGCACTACAATGTGAGCACTCCATCTACTTGGCATGGGAATAGAACCCACAGCCTTCTTTACCAAAGGCATGTGTAGTACCCATTGCTCCACTAACACCACTCTCAAGTTTTATAGCGGTCCGCTAATGATTGCTAGCAGGTTTTTTACGGTGCCGAATTGTCAGCCCACCACCCATTCACGCATGTCTTTCGGAGGCCACTCGAGCACGAGGAGGACATGCAGACTCCACTCCAGCCATAGATCGAACAGGAGAACCTCTTCTTGAGAAGCAACAACGCTACTGCTGTACCACCGCGGCTTGCTTTTACTATGCACATAATTATTCTATTTGTTTTATTGTTAACTTTGGTTTTTGTGTGTTCTATCGATAGGTTATTGACTTTTTCATGTAAAGCTCCCTGAAGCAGTTGAAATGTACTTTTGCTGATAACCTGAAATGCACATTTATGTCTGAGAAAAGGGTGATGGAGATTTAGCACATTTTTTAAAGTCTGAATTGATTGAAGTTGCATTTCTATCGAATACTGGTTGAACTTGCTCACCATCTCGTATGTAGTTTGGGCTTCCTAATGAATGCGCAATTATTTTGTGGCGGATACATGATGTGGCTATTGATATATTACTGATACAACTTTCACAACTGAGTATTTCTGAAAACTTTTACTTTATTATTATTGCTTTCAAGAATTGCATTTGTAAATGACTCACAAAATGAAATATATCTAATTCACAACTAAATGGAGAAGAAGCTTTTTCTAATAATAGGACTTGAGTAATTGCGTGCAAGGAATGTTGTAAAATGTCTTTAAAAATAGTCATTTAAAAATCATAATGTTTCCAGTACACCATATTGGATATATTTTTAAAAGGTTACTGATACCTGGAGTTACAGGACAACATAATAAAAAAGTCTTCAGAGTTGCACTCAATAATAAATTGTCCAGAAAAGCAATATTGCCTATATTTAGCCTCGGCTACATTTCCTTCCAATCGTGGTCCCTTCATTGTAGTTATATAACAAGGCCTGTTTCAGGGTCTAAGGTGCTGCAGCAACAACATCTTGTAATCATTGATTGTGCTTGCCTTTGGTAATAGTAGTTTGAAGCACACCTTTGTTTTATCTTCATCATACATTTGCTCAGTTAGCTGCTTGTGATAACAAGATTAGTTTTGTCAGGTTCCATAACCCAGACCATTTACCTCTCCTATCACTATATTGATCTGAGAGAATATTATAAATTGGTCTCACTTCAGTAAAGAGATTCTTAGCAAACAACTTCAGCGTTAACGTGCCATAAGCAAGGATGCTTGGATGTGAAGAAATTGTCCTAATGAGCTATGCACTGCTTTATGGTTTATAATGCAGTTTAATGGCATTTAGCTATGTTGTTATTTTGTTTTAAGGGGAGATCCCTGAGCATTTAGTAATACAAGTTATTCCCACTGGAGCATCTGACAAGAGCTTGCATTTCTGCTGATTCCAGTAAAGAATGTATTGACTGTACCAGGTTCTGTCCTAATAAATTATCCAAATATTAGTCATAGAAGGCTTGCTGCTCACTCATGCCATATGAGTTCAGCACTTTTGGCACACAGCCACATAAGTAGTTTATTGATGGTCAAACTATGACTTTTTATAGTGCTAACATAAAAGCCTTCGACATTGCAAGAAACATTAACGTGATAACACACGTAAGAATAAAGTGCTGCCATAAAAAGAACTTAAAAATAACTTGCATAGCTTGCATAAAGTATAATGTTTCTACTAATCTTGTTTGCAGCATATTAAAGCACAGTAATTTTGCATCTTTTGGAAGATTTATTCAGTGACAGTGTGCCTTGTAGTACAACACTATAACATCATTAAACTTAACATTAATTTGAATATGATGCCAGGTCAGTAACCTAATTTCCATCCTAAATTACATTATTTCTGCTTTTTATTCTCTCTCTACAAATTTCTCTTCCAATCACACTCTCAGATATTTGTCTTATAAACCCAGTAGTGCTAAAGTACCAATTCGGATATTGTTTAATGCAGTGCAAACTTCACGTCTGTGATGGCGTTTATGATCTAAGCCCATCACTGCTCTTTTTTCCCCTTTATTCCCAGCATCATCCTGTTAGTATAGTTTGCCAGAACACCACTCTAGGGTGGTTTTGCATTTGCATTGTACTCTGATTCTGGACACATTTTCTATATTAAGATTAAATGAAGCATTATAACAACTACTCACAGTAATATATATTTTACTATAGGCTCTCTGGTGGCATAGAAGGTTAAAGCCGTGTCTACAATCCGGGTGACCTGGGTTTGACTGATGATGCCTAAAACAAGCCATACAACATCCACCAATACAGAAAATATCAGAAGTTATCATATTATCTTGTATCTGAAGAATTACCTTTTAAAATGAAATGACAGTTTTATTATAATATAAATGTGTAAGTAGCTACCAGTTCACACTTTGCTTCTTACGACCAGTGAAGAATGTACTGACACTGTCCACAGGCATATATTTTATTTTGTAAATATGACATTTTCCTAAAGTCAGTTTTGTGTCAAACTATACAGAATAATATGCAAGGACACAATAAATCGGCATCTTTGTTGTATGTTGCACAAATCACAGTATGTATACTGAATACTGTGACATAAGGTACATCAGTCACATCTGAAGACATAAGTGAACACAAAGATATTATGTTTACTTCCAAAAGGCTGATGTCAATTCAATGATTGCAAATTTCTTTGCAACACTATCTAAGAAATGATGATTTGGTACTTACGTATTATCGCAACTGGATTTTTGCGATAATACCTCTTGCTTCCCGGTGTGTGAATGCAACCAGAAATATATGCAGAAATCACACAGGCAATGTTATCTTTAAAAAAACACTTTGTTTAGGTAGGAGAAAAAGTGTACTATTTGAAAAATGACTATTTGTTTGAAGCTATGCCGTTTCCTGACATCATGTCAGTCATACTACATTTCCAAGTTCTGTTATGTGTACAACACAGCAGAACTATGTGAAACGGAGTAATTACTCTGAATCACAATCACAGCACAACCTCACTAAATGTAAACAGTTTTGAAAATACTATTGTGTTTCTTTCTGGTTTGCCCAAAACTCGATCTCGAAAAGACATGACACATTCTCCTTTGAAGTGATGACATTTTGTGGCCGGATGCAAATAGCTGCGTCTGCGGCATACTCCCTTCCCCAGAACTGTTTTGAAGGTTGACAGTTCCCATAGCAGCTCAAAAGGGGTAAAAAGCAACTGACAGTTCCCACGCCATCCAAAAAGGGGGAAGCCGCAACATCTACAGACGTGATTCATTTATCATTAAACACACATCACTGAGGAGGACACTCCCGGGGCCAACACTGCTCTTTTGCAACCAACTTCCAGAGCCAGCCACTACATTTTCCTCACATAACGCTCAGGTCATCTCAACTCCAATTTGCAAGACAGTGCAAAAAGGCATGCAGGTTAGTAAACTGTCCCAAATCATGATATTAAGGACAACAACTAATTTGTCCATGATGTCAGGAATTATCAGAGATTTGGAACCTGGTTGCAAGAGAATCGCAATCATCTGGTTGCGATAATATCTAAGTACCAATGATTCTACTCAAACTTCTAGACAGCGCTTCCTTGAATTTTATATTACATGAGAAGCGATTACCTCTGTTATGATTCCTGGAACTATACTAGGTGTTTACATTTGATGAAAATAAGGCAGATATTCTTTCAATAGCACATTGTTTATGCATTACTTTGGAAACAACTGCCTTCCTGGAAGGCCAGTGAAATATGATACCGATAATGATCGACATTATCACTTGTTTCTGTCGTGTACAATGCTGTTTTAGAATGTTTCCAACCTTTGCAAGCTTGGGTTGTCAAATAAGCAAAATATGGTGAAGGTATGACATCAAAACAATGTCGTTCTTTTTCTCCCTTTAAGGGTCGCCACAGTGGATCAACAGTCTGCAGCTTGATTGGCAGTGGAGTTTTTATGGTGTCGAGTTGCCAGTCCGGTGCCCAACCTTCACAGAAGGCACACATACACACACCTACCTGCATGTCTTTAAAACTCATTCAGCCGCAGGGAGGACATGCAGACTCTGCACAGAAGGCACTCCATCAAGAGAAGTGAACCGGAGAACCTTTTGCTGTGAGGCGACAACGCTAACCACTGCACCACCGCGGCCAACTGACACTGACTGAAAACACTGAAAGTCAGAGATAGATTGGGCATGGTGAATGTGGTGGGCAATACATATGGAACAAAACCTCACAGGCAGTGTACACCAGTGTTGATTTGCAGTGCTTCTGCCTTCACTGAAGCACAAATGCCTGCATAACAGAGAAAAAAATGCTTCACAAAGCTTCCACTTTAGTGGCATGGCTATACTAAACAGGACTTTATGAAATTCTTTGCACAATATTAATGCTTTTGAATCTTCACTCACAGTACCTGTTTAATTCAATTTAAGACTGTGGAAAGCCAGAAACTATCTTGGTAAGCAGTGAGCATAAAGCAGGGAGTCACTCCTAGGTGACATTATTTAAAATAAAGATTTTTCTTGAAGTGCATTATCTATTACACAGGTTGCAGTGGAGATCTGCATTCTGTTTATCAGCAAACAAATATTCTGACTAGGTATTCACACAGCATTGTTGAGTATTTGGTAATTAAACTATTGATGACTGCTCTTGTATAAGAGTTCCCAGGCAGCTGGAGTGGCTTTTTCCCAGTCTACCATCAGGTGTGAGTGATATCCACCTGGGTGTGTGTTTCTTGTGATGGATGAATTGCTGTCTCATTCAGGACTGACTTTTTTTTTTTCATGTCCATTGCTTGTCAGGATAGACTTTGGCTTTCCACAACTTTGAATTGAATTAAGCAGGTACTGAGACTAAAATAGTGTATTTTACTTGCATGCTGTGATAATCAAATTGAAAATTTTGGAGCTTTTTTCCCCTGTACCTCCTGTTTAAATAAGTAGTGTCCATTGAGACATCTACGATCAACAACCATTATATAAGTAAACAGGAAGAAGTACAGAACACTGAATCACAAAAGAGTTTATAAGAAAAATATCCTACCTTGAGGTGAGGCAGTTTGTATATTCAGTTAAGGGCATGTGGTTGGGGGAGGGGCAAAGGTCCCCTGAAAATGACTTTTTTTTTTTTTTTTTTGGTGCTGGTGTGATTCAATATTTCTGGAAAATGCCTTTTTTTGCTTTCAGGATTTGCTATCCATTGTTATGAACTGCTTCAAGTAAATATCACAGTGAATGCAACCACACAATGGACACATCAGTTACCGTGGGGGTGGTGGTGGTGGTGGTGGGGGACAAGTCTCCCACTTCTGCTACTTTGCCTGCTGTACCTAACTTCAAAGTTACAGCAGAAAAATGTTAGTGAAATATTGCCCAAAGTATAAAACCAAGCTTTTCTGTATATATATAAAAAAAAAAAAACACACAACACCATGAAAACAAAATCTGACACATGCTGATTCAACAACATAGCATATGAGAGCATATTAATTATTCAACAGCCAGCTTTGTAAATCAGAATTTTTGGTCAGTTTATTAAAACTATTGAATCCTCCAAACAGGTCACTGTAGGAGGGATGTCTGCTTACCCCCAAATGCAGTAAAATCCTAGAGCTTATTATACTTGAAAATGGTTTACAGCCACTGAACCTGGAGATAGGGGGCTTTATCCAGGTAAGAAGACACATCGCTTGAACTGATTCAATCACTTGTTTTAAGTTTAAATCAGTGTGTTTTACTGAAACATCAAGCTAAAATAGAACCTATATGTCACCTGCATATTGCACTGAAATCTTTAGAATATTAAACAGCACCTAACTTCAAAGCTGCTGCATTCTGAAAAGCAAGCCCCTTTCGTTTATCAGTTCACAAATATTAAAGAATTCATGACTACTATTTTTACTAGCAAAATTTTGCCTACATAGAGATTATAAAAGCTGCAGCTGCAGTCATTGAATGGTGCTGATGAAGTATGAAGTCTGCTTTTCTTTCAGTGGTATTGTGAAGTATTTTATGTGCTATTTCCAGATTACAAAAGATGTCCATTTAATACATTAGGAGTTCTTTAGTGTACTGCGCTTCACTCAGGACAGCTTACATGAGTTTGTGAGTCAGACCTCATCTTTGCCTTGGTATTTTAACACTGTATTACTCTGTTACCAGTAAGCCTTTTGTGGTTAATAAGCATGCAATGCAGGAAACTGCAGCATACCCTGTTGCATCCCAATGTGCACACATTCTGGAATTAAACGACAGATGCTAGAACAATTTTACTCTTTCCCTGTCTCTCCCTTTTACTCTCCATGTCTGCTGCTACTGACAATAGGCATATCTGCCTTCCTGCTTGCTTTCTCTGACTCTGCCCGGTGCCACCCTTTGTATAATTTCCCTGCCTTGCACACTGCAGTTGCACCTGTACTCCCCCAGTGATCAGCTATTATATCCAAGAAGCTTAGCCATTAGCCTCACGCAGCAATTGAGGTGAGCTGTGTATTCCTCACTGACATCATGAACTGGGTGCTTCTAGTTACTAAATCCCACCTCTCCCTGACTTACTGTTTCTCTCTGTCTGATGTCTGCTAAGCAGATTTACTCCATCCTGGTCTCTTTTGACTGTGGTAATTACCTGTCATCAAGTTGTTCAATGCCACCTGCTACTAACTGGATTTTGTGCCAGTTTTATTTATTTTTGCAGGTGGCAACATTCCAACATATCTGGGATATTCCTTTTTAGCAACCTCCTCTCATTTTTATCCTATTGTATTTTCTTATTATTACTGTCTAATCTTCCCTATTCATGGACTTCTTTGTTTCAGACTTCCCTCCACTGCAGCAACATTGAATATTTCTGCATGCAGATCAGTGTACTACATATATATATATATATATATATATATATATATATATATATATATACATATATCTATGCAAGTGAATGTGTGGTAGATGAAAGATTCAAGAACAGCTATCAGGCAGCTCGCTAGAACTGCTGTTCATCATTAGCCCTGCATTTCTTTGCACAATTTGTAGCTGGAGTGGGGTCTCTACAATTGCTGTTCATCACTGGCCCTGCATAACTTTCAAAAATCAGTGTCTGGAGTGGGGTTTCCTGAACTGCTGCTTGTCATTGGCCTCACATGTCTTTTTAAAATCATTGGCTGCAGTGGGGCTTTTAGAACTGGTATTCATTAATGGTCCAGCATGACTTTGTAAAATCAGTAGCTGGAATGCATCTGAGCTGCGGTCCAGTATGGGCACTAGGGTGCCAGGGTTCAGATTAGATGCTGGAATTCTACAGGTTTTATTCTGCATTATTCCTTGGGTGCCTGGGTTTTAGAGTCGCTGCCTACTTTGGCTCAATTTACCTGAAACACATCAGTTGCTGGGATGTCTATAGCTGCTGTAATGAAACAGTACTGTGGTACTTAGTTTTACTATAGTGGATGGGGAATCTGACTGGGGGGTGACAAGGTTCAGATCAGTAACTCATGTTCTAGAGTTGCTGCTATGTAGTGGTTCTGGGGTGCCTGGTCTGTAGACCAATGGGCTGAGAATCCTAGGGCTGTTATCTTTAATTGTTCCTTGGTGTCTGGGTTCAGACAAATGTCTAGATGTTCTACAGGTTCTAGAGTTGCAGGTCTATATTGGCCTTGAAGTACCATGGCTCATATAAGTGATCAGGAGTTCTGCAATTGCTGTCCTCCATGAGTCCTCTGGTGCCTGTTTTCAAATCAGCAACTTAGGGGTTCTTGAGTTGTTAATCTACATGGATCCTGCAGTGCCTGGGTTCAAATCAGTGGCTTGTCTTTACAGAGCAGCTGTTCTTCAGGGGGGGGGGGGCGGTTGAAGTGTTGGGCCATTCAGAACTTGCTGTATTAGAGTGGGGGATTAGAATAGGGGCTGCATGAACTGAAGTGATTTAAAATTTGTACCAGGACCTACTGCTTTGGCGTTATGTCCTAGAGAAGTAAGGTTGCATTTTTTTCTAATACAACTACTCAACTCTTGTTTCTCTCTTTCTAATGTCTTTCTGTATATCGCTGCAGTTTGCATAAAATGTGTGTGTATATGTAGATATTGGTACATACATGCACACAAAATATATAGGAAGGAACATTTAATGGAGCAGATATTCATGAATGGGACCATTTAAAGGGAGGAAACACAAAGATGTACACATGCACAGCCATGATAATACCAAGCACTGCATACTACTGTCTGAGAAGAGGATGTTTCCCTACTCCAGTGGTTCACTGAAAAGGCCTTCATAGTTGCATATGTGTGCACTTTCTTTTCCTATCCTGTGGTGTTCTGCATTCTAACTCCTATCACAGTTGCTGCTGAACTTACCAAATGTATGCATTTGTCGCTCCTATAGACATGATGCAAGAGTCTAAGCATCCCATAAAACAAACTTTAAGATTCTTTTGGCAATTTTTATTAAACTTTGCATAATAAAGATAAAATTATTTCATTATTTTTTCAAATAAATACTACCATTAATAATGTATTTTACAAAGCCTTTCATATGTTTTAAAGTCCTGGAGGAAACAAATAAAACACTGACGTCAAATCACCATCATATGTCTACAGTAATGAGGAAATCATTCTATGTTGCACAACTTATAGGAAAGGTATGGCATCTAAAGTCCAAGGAAGTCATTGTTCCACTGTATTTGGCATTCGTCAGACCTATCATTGAGTACAGTGCCCCCTTTGGTATGTACCTAACCGGGCATATCCAACAACTGGAACGTCCACAGAGGTTCCTCACTAAAAGAATACAGGGCCTAAGTAAAATGTCCTGTGCAGACCATCTCAGGGCCCTGTCCCTGTATTCTGTCTTCTAAAGATCTATGCCTGGCATACAGGGCATTGTCAGACCCTACCCTGATGGACTTCTTGCATATCCACAAAACAAACAGCACCTGAATTACCCATTCTAAAGACTTAAACCTTGGCTGTTATAAATAGGACCTGCTGGAGAGGCAGCCATGTATCTCAGAGACTAATCCTTCTCTGGAACAGGCTCTCCTTCCATGTGAAGCAGAGTTTTTCCCTAACCCAATTCAAGTGTAACTTGGACACAAGCAGCCTGTAAATAGTTCATCTCCTAGGCCCCTTCTTGTAAATGTTTTATCTCCCAAGTCCCTGCTTACACTTATCAAGCATACCAGGACTTGTCAGAGATATGGGATGCATGGCTAGGCTTATAAAGGCCCTTGTGGTCAGTAGCCTAGTCAACACCTATGAACCTATAAAGACAGAATAAAAAGAGAACCAAAGTATATGCCTGTCCCATAGTTCTCTTTCCTGAATTGTCTGAAACATAAATAAAGCTTCTTTTCATGTGCAAGTGTTTTTTCTTATTTTCAAATTCCCATTTTACTCTTTCTGTTATTAGCAGAGGCAACCATAATTAATGTTTTAGTAAACTGCTATCAGTGTCTTCTGTTAATGTTAGGAACATGCACTAATGCAGCTGAGAAAATTTGGTCAGGTGTACAATCCCAATATAGAAATATTTTATATATTTTATTTACATTTATAGAAATGAGTTAGTACTTCTCTGACACATAGCTACCACTTCAATTTCATCTTTCCGACCATTTGTAGTTTTATGAAAATAACATAGATCAGGATAATATCTCACATTTGTTGCAGTGTCTCTTGATTCATTACACTTGTTTTGGTGGTCACAAGACTACAGAGGATGTAGTGTCTTGGCCAGCTTTGAAATCTAGTCAATAGCTTTAATTGCTCTGCTCTCCTGCTCTCCTCAAATACTTCCTACCTTCCTCTATATTCTGCTTACGGTCTCTATATTACAGTACTAACTTCTCCTCAAAACTGCCATACAGGGCCTTCCTGTGGTCACGCTCAAACCTGCTCAGCAATAAATATTGTCTGTTTATACTGGCATATGTGATGTATCTGATGAGTGTATTGTTACAATGTAATTGTCTGTTTATACTGGCATATGTGATGTATCTGATGAGTGTATTGTTACAATGTAAATGTCTGTTTATACTGGCATATGTGATGTATCTGATGATTGTATTGTTACAATGTAATTGTCTGTTTATACTGGCATATGTGATGTATCTGATGATTGTATTGTTACAATGTAATTGTCTGTTTATACTGGCATATGTGATGTATCTGATGATTGTATTGTTACAATGAAGTCCTTTCGTTAGTTTTGAACAAATCACTTTAATCATGTTTTTCTTGCATGTAATATCTTGTATTGTAAATAATATCTAGTATTGCATATATTATCACTGAACATGTAGTATAATAGTGGAGCTTTTCTCGCCGGGACTCCGCTGTAAATGGACCTCGCTCCAGTCGGACTTTCCCGGTCAACAAATGTAAAATAAAATAAAAATAAATAAATAAATAATAGTAACAAAGTGATAGCACAGAAAATGCCCCCACATTTTAAGCATTCTGAGGCTGAATGCCTTGCCTGACCTGGTACAGTCATTCTGCAACATCACAGAGTTCATGAATACCTTGCCTGACCTGGTACAGTCATTCTGTAACATCATAGAGTTCATGTCAACAAACCATAGATCTTCTGGATTCCCTGCAGATCATCTTGAGGAAGCTTGAAGCCATGTGTTTCCATGTACTGGTAGAATGGAGCCATAATGGCACTGGGGTCATTGGAATGTTCCAAACCAAGAGCATGTCCAAGTTCATGCACTGCCACCAGAAATAAATCGTTACCTAGAGTGAAAGATATGTATATGTGGGTAAAACCATTTAATTTATTTTTCAGTTTAACTAAAAGTTTACATCTTAAAGAGTACTTATTTGCACATCACAAGAATTTCTAATGGTAACAACCTTTCTAAATTTCGTTTAGAAAGTACAAGTGATAAGCCATTTTGCTGTAAACTAAGTATACCGATTATAGCAGTTCACAGAGAAAGAAAGTCAAGAAAATCCAGAAAAGCACTTTACTTATCACATTATTACACTGGTTTCACTGAAAAGTCTGATCATTTGCACTATTACTTTAGTCATACATCAATAAGGTTGACCACCTGCTTCAAAGACTTCAGAAAATTGTTGAAGAAACACAGCAAGGAATCCCTTCAGTGTCACTGTATTAACAGTCATGGCTGATTTACCACTTAGTAACCTTGTAATTTTGTAACATTGCATTAATTTGCCTACTCCAATTTACATTAGATGACTTCTAGTCTTCTTATGTATTTATTTACAGGAGCAGATCCAGTAGCCAAAGGCAGATTTGGCGAACGTGAAAAGATCAAAGTATATTTGCCTAAACTAAATTAATCAACAGTGGAGTTTGCCTCTTTCTCCACTGTTGTGAGACCTCAGAGTTGGTATATATAAGTTTGGGGGTGGGCATATCCCACCTGCAAACAGAAAACCTTTTCTCAGATGCTTGCAAAAGGTAGTTTTGGCTTTATGTTCACTAAAACTGCCTTCAGCTAGTTGCCATGAATCCTTAATTATTTATTTATAAGCATCGTTCATACCCCCGCCATTTTCATGGTGCTATTCTCTAAATCCTAATCCTCTGTCTTTTTACAACTTTTTATTATGTTCTATCATAATCTCTTTTTAACTATATTTTATTCATCATGCACTAAGTATTAGTAACCTTTTTATTTCTCTCAGCTAATACCAAGGGTTATACATGCCTTTGACATACTTCTCTTATACCGATTTAATTCTGTATACAATATCTCTCTCTTCTTCCCACCTTAACTTCCATTGTTGGCATGCTTCCTTTTTTCAACACACTGTTTTTTATCATCTGTAATCTACATTGATTAATGCCAATACAATCACTCTATTGTCTTACAAGTGATATCATTGTCATGTGTATTTATATTATTAATATTTGCATTGTAATCTCATTGTACAATAATGTCTTTCTTATTTGCTATCTGACCTGGGTAGTGCCTGAAAAGGGTCACTGGATCAGTGTACTTGCCAAATTAACAAATGTACTCAATAAATAAATAAATAAATATATATATATATATATATATATATATATATATATATATACGTCACTACAACAAAAAAACAAAAACAATGAACCTCAAATGATCAAGCACAAATGCTCAAAAGACAAACAACTGAAAAAAAATTCTGTAAGTGTTTTTCTTCAAGGGGGACCCCTCCGACTCCCTGATAATTATACATACCAACTCTGAGATCACACTAGAGTGATGAATGAGTTCCAGATGTCATAAGCTGGTAAATAAAGAATGCCAACGTTTGTATGTGGAAGGTCAATGGGGGTAGGGATTTGCTCTTGTGCAATCATATAATTGGTGTATATAAGTAAGCAGGGGTGGGGGAGGTGCCACCTATATAAAGTAAGTGTTTTTTAATGCTTTTTAGGTGAACTGGATTGATCTTTTGGGAATTGATATTTTGTGGTTTTGAACTTTTAAATGTTCTACTAAAACCAATATATATATATATATATATATATATATATATATATATATATATATGTATGTGTGTGTGTCTGTGTGTGTGTGTATGTGTGTGTGTGTGTGTGTGTGTGTGTGTGTGTGTGTGTCTGTATAATATATATATATATATATGTGTGTGTGTGTGTGTGTGTATACACACAGACACACACACACATATATATATATATATATATATATATATACTATATATATTACACATACACACTGTGTGTGTGTGTGTGTGTGTGTGTGTGTGTGTGTGTGTACACACACACACACACACACACACACACACACATATCTATATATATATATATATATATATATATATATATATATATATATATATATATATATATATATGTGTGTGTGTGTGTGTGTGTGTGTGTGTATGTATGTATGTATATGGGTCTACTTCAGAAGACTTAAAAAACAAAAGACTGAATCCCAAAATACAGAAAACTCAAAATACTGAAAGATGGAACTTACCCCTTCTCTACTGTTGTGCGATCTTGGAGTTGGTTTATATAATTAGCAGAGAGTGTGGGGAACACAGCCCCCACATGAAGGGTGTAGGGCGACTTGCCCCTGCATTAAAAATGTCAGTATTTTTAGTTTTCAGTATTTTGGTCTTCAGTCATTTGATTTGTCAGTCTTCTGAAGTAGACCCATGTATATACATGTGAATCATGAATATGCACACATAAACTTATATATATTACTTTGTAAATTCTTTGCAACTTGAGTATAATTAAAGTCATGTAAGGCTTAAGCAGGTTACATGAAGCCAAGATCACTCGATTAGAAAACTTGTCAGGAGCTTAGTGATGGGTACTTCAACCAAGTGCAAGTTACTTTGTGTTTCTCAGTTGAGTAGGTCAACCTGTCAAACTAAAAATAGAAAGCACCCTTTGAGGAGTCAGCATGACTTATAAATGCTGAACATGTATGTTGGATTGTTCTTTATGTGCTTGCAGCAGTGCCATTGTGTTGAATTGTGAGGCATAATAAATAAAACTTGGATTATATTGACAAATTCTGTAGTTTTGCCAGACTAAATTTGTCTACAGAGATAAAAAAATCATGAAAAACTCATACTCTTATAAGGCTGAATTTTTTGTCAACAGAGATAAAATGTACATATAGTGTATGATAGACCTGGTCAACAAAACAAGCTGTGGATGTGCAGAGAAAAGGGTACAGACTTACCATCATGGTTTGCATTTCCTAATGTCCATGGTTCATCTGAGTCAAAATGTGTGTCCCCTCCAATTCCAGGTCCAGGAAAGTATGCATGGGCCAAAAAGCCCCCTTCACCATCAAATGGAGAACTATCCCCATGGAAACCAGAAGCAAAAAAAATCATAATGTCTGCCTCTTTCCTCTCACTCTTGATCTCATGGTAGGGAATCTCTTCAAAGGTAAGTGGAGTGACTTTCTGCCAGACATCAAATGCCTGTCGAATTGCTTTCCTTGTATCAAGCTCCCCAACCTTTGGCGTGTAGTTGTGTATGCTACAAGCAACAACAAAGCACTTGTAAGTGCACAATAGATGCTATGTTCATATACTTTATTAAAAACAGCAAATTAACATTTACATTATTTGTGTCTCATCTGATACAAGCACCAAGTGAATGATGTTCATCCATGATCTCATTCAAAACACACAGATTAAACAAAATATACAAAAATATAGCTATTTATTACTGCAACACAAAAGTGATGAATAACTATATCATCTACCAAAGGACAAAGAATAACATTAAGGAAGCAATGCAAAATGAGAAAAGGTGCCTGCAAAGTGACTGATTGAGATCTGGGGCATAACATGACATAATGCCAATGACTGAGGGATTTTAGCCCACACACAGCACCAGGTGCATTAGATACACATCTCCAGAGAGTAATGCAGTTAAAGAATATATCCACTGTTGACTGTTGATGACTATTTTGGTATATGGGCAAGCTAAAAGGGCATTATTGCCTGTGCCTGAAGTATCTGTATGTGTGCTATGTATCCATTCAGCTTCACTACCCACTTTATTGAGTTTACACTCATGGGGATGCATGGCCTATTACAGCAAGCAATCTCCAGAAGTCAGAAAACAATCCTGGCTTGGAAGCTAGTCCATTGCAGGAGACATGCACATACCAGCACAAAGACACACAGACAACAAAAGACCACATTACCAAAGATGAAATCACAGAGATGACATCACTGAAACCTGATTTTCATGAACGGCCAGAATGCCAAAGGATTTCACAGGGTAAGTAACCAGGTGGCCAACAGGTGGAAAGTTGCTCTTTTCCCCACTGTAGTGTGATCCCAGAGTTGGTCTATTTAGCTAAGGGGGTTTGGGGGGCCTTTCGCACATTGCAGGGTTTTAGGGTATGTAGCCCCCCCACCTGGGTGGGTATGAGGTAGTGCGGAGTCTTTCGTTGTTAGATGGTGGCCAACCAGATACTTATCCTGTGAAATCCTTCGGCATTCTGGTTGTTTGTGAAAGTCAGGTTTCAGCGATGTCATTTATGTGATTTAATCTTCGTTAATGTTGTCTTTTATTGTTTTGAAGTAGACCCATACACACACACACACACACACACACACACACACACACACACACACACACACACACACACACACACACGATGGGACAGTTTTGATTATCAAAAGTTCACTTAGCTGCATTAGAGATTTAGGAGGAAAACCAAGTCCCTTGCAAAAAAACAGTATTCAGATAGTGGCCATGCAAAATCTACATAGAAGGCACACCAGCCAGGAAGTCAGGAAGTGAACTGGGAAACCTAGTGCTGTGATGCAATATTTCTTACCACTTCACCACCTTGCAGACGTCACTTATAAAACATCTGGACATTCCTTTCTATATGTGTTCAATAGTAATTTTATTGTGTTAAATTATTGTAAAATAATCCTTCTGCCTGACTGAGGGCAGCACCACTTGTAAAGATAGCTAAAGAGGGAATTAATGAGCAGTGTGTGTGTGTGTGTGTGTGTGTGTGTGTGTGTGTGTGTGTGTGTGTGTGTGTGTGTGTGTGTGTACATTGAGGGAATCACCTGAATATGTCCATGAAAGGGTCATCTATACCTGTTTTTAAAAGTACTTATATCATTGAGCAGCCTAAGCCTAATTTTTTGCAACTGTTTACTAGCATTCATTTCTATATGAACATATGGTACGTACATTACTTAACACTAACTTTTTTCTTTCTATTTTTCTTTTTCTTTTTTTTTTTTGCTCCCACTGCTTAACTCAGTGTAAAGATATTGAATGTTGCCACATAATAATGTCAAGATAAGGTATGAATTCAGAATTCTGCTCATATCTACCAGTAAAATTACTTTACTCACATCAGAGACTATTTGGTATCCTGACACTTGGGGGGGGGGTGAAGAAATGGGCAGATAAAGAAAGAGAGGCAGAAAGGGAAGATGTACTGTCTATCAAGAAACAGAATGAAAACAGTCAGCATTATTTATGCCATTCGCATGTTTCTCTCCATAGGGAAAGTGAGAAAGAATGAGAAAAACACATATTATTTTTGTTCTGTTTTTGTTCAAGGTAAATTTATCTTAGGGTCTAGCTTAAGATTTGTTTACTGAGAAAGGAACAAAAACATATTGATGCTGGAAGGCACCTTCTATGAATAGAATGATACTATTTGATATGTTAGTGACCACTGCTTTTTCGTGCTGTGCATCACAGTCTGCAGTTGAAGTAATAGCTAATCAGATTAAAGAAATTTACATATCCGCAATCTAAAAATAAAATAGAATAACCAGGCCCTGTGTATGTTATTTCTACATATTTTTAATTGTGGCCACTTATTTGGCTTTTACAGGAGACATTACTGAAACATAATACTTTTAATCACAGCATTTCTAGATTCCTTGAGCACCAAGTAGCTGAATGTCATTGGCCATCATCACTTTGTGAATCACTGCCACAATGCCTCTGCCAAGGTCCCTTAACCTACTTACTAATTTATTATTAGTTTATTATTATTATTTGTTTTCTATCCTGCTATCCATGCAGTCAGATGGTTCTAGATCCTTTGCTGCCTAGTCATTCCTCCTTAGGGGCAGCAGCCAGGGCAGCAAACCCCCCCAGCTGCTATAACGCTGTAGCGTATTGCTGCCTATCATTCCCTCAATACTGTGTGCAATGCTTTGCAGCAGCCTTGACATACGTTTACTGTCCCAAACATGAAAGCCAACAAGGCTGGTGGTCAGTTGTTAGTTGCTGCTGTAGTTTCTAGAACCTGCAGTCTTTTGCTTGGGGACAATTCTACTGTGATGCTGTGACCCATCCCATAACCTTCCAGACTGAATGGCAGAGCAGGCCTCTAGTCACTCAATTTCAGTCCATGTGGTTGGTTATCTAACATGTGGGCCTCCAGGAGAAAGAAGGTCAGCCCTTGGGCACACGGATACCTTGTCACCTCACAACTGGGCAATTTCTAAGTCATCAAAGGCATAAAATGGTGATGCATCTACTACATCTCAAGTCTGAA
The DNA here is from genome assembly GCF_019279795.1 of Protopterus annectens. Taxonomy (NCBI): domain Eukaryota; kingdom Metazoa; phylum Chordata; order Ceratodontiformes; family Protopteridae; genus Protopterus; species Protopterus annectens. The sequence continues at coordinate 1,080,454,803 of NC_056746.1, read as the reverse complement.
TCATAATAGCTGTTCAACAATACTTAATAACTGACACATTGAGTGTACATGTTCTCTTAACACGTATTCGAATTTTCATGTTATGAGCAAATTATACTGACAAAGAAAAGTATTTTTTCCAGAGGGTTCTTAACCTAGGGGAAAGAGAAATCACTGATGGGCAAAAAAACTGGCTTCCTGTTTTTCGACTGGAGGGATTACAATACTTGACCACTCAGGAAACTCTAACCAAACACTTCAGATTCTATGTTGAAATTGTGTACTCCAGCAATTGTGAAATATGCTACAGTGATACAACAAAATGGCTGTAAGCAAATGAAAACATATTGCCAGAATATTTAACTGGCACAGCAATGTGTTTATCCCATTTATGCATAGTTTGGGAGACAGGCTATACTGCATTCACCTGGTCACATTTCCACAGCTAAATCATAAAATATCAGAATTTGCAGGGAGAAAAGAGAGCAATGTGGAAGAAAGATGCATAAACAGTTCCAATAGTAAGAGCAACGGCTCTTATTAAAAAGACTCTACAATCATATTTACATATGTTACCAATACATGTAAGTCCATATAAATTGCAGAAGGAGTCATTACTGAGCATATTGCGGGTGTTGCGAAGAGCACCTCTAGCTGACATCAAAGATTGAAACAATACTAATTTCAAGAACTTTAATCGCACTTTGACTTGGGAGTGGGGTCCATTCCTGTCATGGTATTAGAGACCCAAAAGATTTGGAGAAATTAAAAGGGCTAAGACCATAGAGCTGGGGGTACAGCTGTATGCATTCTGTCTTGACAACAGCAAAACTTATACAGGGTACTGCACTGTAAGCTTCTGAAAAAGACTCATACAACCAGTACATTGCATACACATGACATGCTGTGAAAATTATTGACAACTAGGGGATCAAGTCCAGAAAGAAAGCTTAAGAATCTTTTCTGGCTCATAGCTTAGCGACATAATGACATAATGTCAAAACACACATATGTAGCTCCAGTAAGTTCATAAAGAATTTCAGAAGAGGAATCAAATTTTTTTTTCTTGCTTGGGTTGGAGGCATTGCTCCTGCCCTACTCTCAATAGTAATTGCTATATTGTAGAGACAAGTTATAGTTAGAAGTGAGCAACAGACCTCAAAGGCTCCCTCCCACCTACAGCCCAGCTCCATTCATAGTATTCTTCCTATCATGTCTCATCTTCCATTCAGAGATATTTCTTCTTACTGTCATATCCAACACTCAAATGTTCAAATGCGTTGCCTATACATAACTCTTGCAATCTACCCAACACCATTCAGAAATGCCTCACTTACACATTTATCTTCAGAAAGCCATTTCCATTCCCAAAATGTCAGAGCAGCATCCGATTTCTTAGTACATTTCATCACACAAGCTAATTTTTGACAAGGTTCTACTTCCGTCCTTTTAGCTTTTGTTACTTTTAAAATGTCAGTATTTTATTAGCATCTTCACTTACTTCTGTTTGCAATAAAACTGGTTTGTATGAAGATGACTTTGTAATTCAGATTTACTGGAGTTTTCACAAAATTTGTATCCTTCTAACAAAACACCATGAGAGTATCTGACTCTCTTATAGACTTCCTACATAATACTAGAGTATGTTTACCCTTTAGGAAAAACAGATTTGTTTTTGTTATGCACATTTTAGCTCAGAGCATCTTTATCAAATACATTTGTGACAATGTTGTAATTTTTACAACATAGTTTAGTAATTGACATTTTGTATTCAGTTTATACAGGAATTTTTTTTTAAGTAATGTTTTTTTTTCACAGAATAAGCCACTCCCTATGAAAATTAAAAAATAGACTAATAACTTGGATATGGGACATCTTATGCATTAGATGCATAGCAAAGCAGGTTTTTACAGCCTTCATCCATACCTGTATGTAATGTGCTTCTGGCGCCATTTTTGTCCTGTGAGTGCATAACGCTTATTTCTTCGCCTGCGACTCACATGTGGATGATCTGGAACACCACATCGAGGCTTTTTCATCCAGCTAGTAAGAGACCACAGATGAGAGAATTATTATTATTTGTACCATTTGACTTATGTGGAAAATACAAAAGTTGAAGGAAGCTCTGAAAAACAGCTGAAGAGTTAAATGAACAGTATTTGCTAGGTGGTAAATTTAATTACATAATTTTTAAAGAAACATTGCTTTCCTGATATTTTTATATGCATTTGCAGTACACTTGAGCCTTCTCAGATATTTGAAAACATGTCATAACTATTCAGGCAGTTAATGGGTCAAGTGATTAATGGACCATTCTCAAAAATTTAATCTGTTAAGAATACATTTTGAAAATTTATACTTCTTTCAAATTGCATTATATTTCTTGCTGGCTCGTTCTACATCCTTTGACCAGCTCTACATTTCCTCATCTCTAATCAAGTCTTTGGGTTAAGCTGCACTAAATAACATTTTTAATTTGTCTCTCTGACATGTATATGACCACACTCATTATTTAGTGACTGTTGTGTTATTTCCCCCTCCACAGGCCTGGCTACCTTAAATATACATTATCCTATTTATTTTTAACATAATTTATTTTAATAACTAGATATTTCATGCTGTCTGCATTAGTCTATGTACTATTGAAATTACTTTACATTATATGTAGTCATCTTAAAAGGATGTGGAACGTTGTAATGAGGTATCTTACTTGAGGGTCTTCCGAGTCTCATATATGAGTATATTTTGAATTTATAATTCTAATGTTACGTGGTTCTAAATGCAAATGTCACCTCTCTGTATTTACAGGATACTTCTCATTTTCATTGTGGGCACTGCATATGAAAGGAAGCTTAATTTCTTTTAGATTCTTGAGTATCACTTGATGCATAAAACAAAAACACATCTGTTAGAGGGACACATTCCTCAAAAACAAACTGAAGACATAGTTAAGGAGTAGTTAATGCATTAGTTCTGCCTTAAGAGAAAATTATTTTGGATAGCTGTCTTTTCATTTATGAATTTAAAATGTATTTGTTAATTACATAGGTGGGAAGCCTCACCTGGACATGTTCTACTCATGACCTGTGCCTTGCTGTAAACACTGTAGCTTTTAAAAATAATACCATACAGAATCACTTCATATACAGTGGTTAAATCAAACTGTATGAAATGTATATGATAGTCTATATAACTTCATTTATAAAAGTATTGCCTAAAGGGTTGCAACATTAATATGAGTACAACACACAAACATACAGATGTTTATTCAAACCAGAAAGTATTACTAAAAGGTTGGTTATAATATGGAATGCACTCTGGAGAGATGCTTACATAAGTGCATTCAGAACTAAAACAGAATTATGGCTGATGTTACTTTTTGGACTTTCACTAGCTCATTTTGCCAAGAGATATGGAATGTCAGACCTCTAGCAACCCATGCACATCCTTACAATTCCAGAGCAGTTTTTGAAAAATCCAGTTAACAAAGCATATGCCGAACAAATATAAATATCTTAAGAACAATAAAAAGCTATTAATAAAGTGCAAAAAGCAAACATATCCATAAAAAGTCTTTCTTACAGTGAAAACTATTAATGTATTCAGTTTTTACCATCAATTCTGTAACATATTACAATGCATACAAACACAGGATTTTATTTTTTTCCTTGTTTAAAATCTAATTTTAAAGTGATTTAACACATACAATATATACAAAGAAAGGAAGAAATTCAATATCACATATATTGCCACATATATCAAAAGTATGTTAATCCATCATAGTAATATAATGTAGTTAAGAAATCAATTTTCTTAGTATTTTAATAGCAATATTTCAGAATTATCCCAGCAACTATCTTTGCTTTTCTTTAAGTTTAATGAACAACTTTTCATAGCTTGGAAATACTATAACCTAGATTATGTCAGACTTAAACTTCTTATTTATTTCTAGGTTTTTATTCACAATATGAAAAATTATGATTATGTGTGTAATTAACAATACCTAATATTTTTCATGAAATTCACAGATATTCTAAGGCTTTTGGGTCTTATAACCATTTATGCCTCACCAGTACCCTCCCTCAAGCTGCACCTCCTTTCTCCAGGAGGGCCATTAAATCCACAAAGTCATCTCCCTTATGTTTATTTATTTTATTTTACATTTGTTTACCGGGTAAGTCCGACTGGGAAGAACCCATTTTCAAGGGAGGCCCTGGGAGAAACTCTCCACATAGTAACAATACATAAAGACATAGACATAATGACACTTTTTATACAATGGTGAAAGACATGACAGTGTTGTTGTAACTTACAGTAATTACACAATAGCTACTAAATTAGATAGAGTTGGCTGAGTTTATGTGATGTTGCAATGATACAGATGTCCGTATATAGTGAGAGACTAGTCTAGTAGTACCTATTGTAACACATGGCTAGCATTTGACAGTAGAGTGTTATAGTGATAATTGTGGAGTTTTATTTACAGTTAGTAAACAACTAGAACAAGCAAAATTATACTGTAATCACTTTCTTTTCAAATACATTAAAGAAGAGGAGAGAAGGTAAAGTGAGGAAGAAAGGAGGTCAGGCTGAGGAAAATTGAGGGATGAGAGGAGGTTTTGATGGGGATAGTTAGTGAACAGGTGTTTTTGTTTAGTTAAGTAAGATAATGTATAGGTATGATAGGAAGAAAAAAGTGTGGGTGAGATAATAACATTTTAACATGGTAGTTTTATGAGTAAGACAGAAAGAGGTTATAGTTCTTCATAGTTGTTCATAGTTGTTTAAAGAAGGGTAGTATGTACCACTGCTTAACATGCAGGGGAAGTTAGAGCCACGGTTTTGGGAGGTGCTGGGCTATAAACCTATCCCTCCACCATGTTTTAGTTTTCTGTTGGTGAAGATTTAACCCTTTGGTTCTAGGACTGGATTTGCAGAGAGACAGAATATCCAGGACAATCCAGTCACTATTGGTGTGGTAAGTGAGACTGAGATCTCCCCTCAAATCTTTACAAGACATTGAATAAAGGGATAGAGTTTCCAGTCTACGACCTGATAGCTCAGGGAACTTTAGGTCTGTAAACTTTCTGGTTAGGAACCTTTGAGTTTTTTCTAACCGCTTGATATGTTTAGTATGTCAAATCTGAAGGGTGATTTGTACTTGATAAATGGCCTTATCAATGCAGAGTATAAAGGAGTAATTACCTCTTTAGACCTCTTTATTCCTTTTGCAAACACATATGCTAAATAAAAGGATTTCCAGACAAACATTCTCAGATGAAGATAAGAAGAGGGAATTATCAGCCTAAGTTTCTACGTCCTTGACTACGTTTTTGTTTTGTATCAGTGTGCTGTCTATACAGTATTTTGACAGGAGGCACTGATTACCAAAAGCGATGACACTACACTTTTTAGCATTTAGTCTGGGCAAAGTTTTAGTACATCAAGTGTCTACTATGGAGATCTCATGCTGGTGGGTTTGGGTGTCACAGGGCAACTTAACAACAAACTCCACTTTGCAGTCACCCGCAAACTTTGTTAGCCAGAGGTCTAGGCTCCATATGTGGAGATCTGAGAAGCAAAGGTCAAAAAGGAGAAGTCTCATCACCGAGCTCTGATGACATTGCTGGTCACTTCCATATGTTCCAATGAGGTGCTGCAGCTAGCACTGTGTGGGTCCTGTTTGACATTGCTGGTCACTTTCATATGTTACAATGAGGTGCTGCAGCTAGCAATATCTGGGTCCTGTCTTTCCGCCAGTTTGCTATCCATCTTTTAAGGGGTGAATTTTACTGCATTTAGCTTCTGTATAATGTAAGCAAGGGGAATGGTGTCAAAGGCCTTGGCCAGGTCAAGATATACAATGTGTACCACATGACCACTGTCTACAGACTCCATAAATCTTTTGAAGAAATTTACCAGATACAGTACACATGATTTACCCTTCACAAAGACAAGCTGTTGGGGATCAAGTAAAAAAAAAATTGTTGATATTATAGTTTATGAGATCAGTTATAAGATAAGATTCTTTTGTTGTCATTGCACAAGTACAACAAAATTTGTAGCAATCCTAAGGTGCATTCACATACAATGAATATGAAAAAATAAAAGAATATAATACAATACAATACAATACAATATAATACTATGCAAAACAGTAAAAACAACTAAGTTGTTGCACTTGGGTATATTGCACGTAAAAAAAATAAAATATGGTGCAAAAGAATGTAAAATATACCTTATAGCACAAAATGACTATTATCTGTGCTGGTCAAAGTCACTCAATGTGAGTGTTCAGCTCTCGTACAGCTCTGGGACAGAAACTGTTCTTAAGTCTATTTGGCCATGAAGGAATGGACCTGAACCATGTTCCAGAAGGCAGCAGCTCAAACAAGTGATGTCCAGGGTGGGGAGGGTCTTTCAAGATGATGGCTGTCTTGCTGAGGCAGTGAGAGCTGAAAAGTTTCTTCAAAGAGGGTAGTTTGCAGCCAATAATTTTCTGGGCAGAGTTAATGATCCTTTGAAGGCCCTTCCTGTCTGCCACCAAGCTGTTGGCATACCATGTAGAAATGCAATATGTCAGCACACTTTTAATAAAATAGCAGTAAAAGGATACCAGTAGCTTCTCCTGCAGGTTGTTTTTCCTGAGGACCATCAGGAAATGGAGTCTCTGCTGTGCCTTTTTAACTGCTTCTGTGGTGTTTATGGACTAAGAGAGATTTACTGCCACATGTAGACCCAGAAACTTGAAGACATGAATTGGGTTGTGATCTGTTGTGCCTCCAGAAGTCCATTATGAGCTCTTTTGTATTGGTAGAGTTCAGGGCAAGGTTGTTCTCAATATACCATGCTGTCAGTCTTTGAACTTCATCTCTATATGCTGTTTTGTCTCCTCCTAAAATAAGTTCAACTACTGTTGTGTTTTCTGCAGACTTAATGATGGTATTCACTGAAAGGGAGGGGACACAGTCGTGGGTTTGAAGAGTATACAGAAGGGGGCTCAGCACACAGCCTTGTGGGATGCCGGTGTTTAGCATGAGAGTGGAGGAGAGGTATGGATCTAGTCTAACCATCTGAGGACGGTTAGTCAAAAAGTCTTTAATCAAACAGCAGGCAGGTTGTGAAAGTCCTAGGCCAGTGAGCTTAGTGACCAGTCTACCAGGATAACTGTATTAAAAGCTGAACTAAAGTCTGCATAGCTCCACTGCTGCTCAAGATGGCAAAGTGCAGTGTGTAAGGCAGTGGAGATGGCATCTTCTGTAAACCTGTTTGCTCTGTAAGCATACTGGTGTAAGTCAGTGGTGACTGGGATGCTGTCTTTGATGTGTTGCAGGCCCATTTGTTTGAAACACTTCATAATGACTGGAGTAAATGCCACTGGACGGTAGTCACTGAGACTGCTGATAACAGGTTTCTTTGGCAGTGAAATGACTGTAACAGACTTCAGACAAGATGGGGAATAGTAGACTTAGACAGAGACAGGTTGAAGATCTTTGTAAAGACCCCACAGAGCTGGTCTGCATGTTCTTTCAGCACCCATCCCATCACTCCATCAGGGCCAGCAGCCTTTCTTGGATTAACTGCTTTGAGCATACTCCTTACATTATGCTCTTGTACTGTAAAGATGTGGTTGTAGGAGGCTAATATAGATGACATGAGACTGCTGTGGCCTATTGGCTGGGGCCTAGGCATGCCTGTCTCTGCTGTTTCCACCTCAAATTGGGTGAAGAAATAATTCAGTTCCTCTGCCATTGAGGCATCCACATCAACAGCCATATGGTTATTGGTTTTATGGTTAGTGATATGTTGAATACCTTGCCATAGTCATCGTGGGTCCTTGTTGGAGAAGTGATCCTCTATCTCTCTTTTATAAGCCACTTTGGCCTCCCAGATGGCTTTCTTTAGGTTGGCTCTAGCAATACTATAAAAGGCTCTGTTGGCAGACCTGAAGGCTGGCTTGTGGTGCTTAAGAAGAGATCTCATCTGACCTCCTTCGTAATCTAGGCCTTCTGATTAGGGTACACAAGGATGTGCTTGCTGACAGTGACATTGTCAACACAGGTTTTTATGTAGCAGAGTACCATTGATGTGTACACTTCCAGATGCTGATCCTCAAAAATGTCCCAGTTAGTTCTTTCAAAGCAATCCTGTAGCTGTAAGAGTGCACCTTCAGGCCATATTTTAACAGATTTTGTGGTAATCTGGTCTTTTCTTCTAATAGGAGTACATGCTGGAGTAAAGAGTATGGATAAATGGTCTGACTTGCTTAGATGAGGCAGCTGTTTTGCCCTATAGCCATCACTGATATTTGAGTAGGCCTTGTCCAGTGTATTTTTCTCCCTGATTGCACATTTGACATGTTGATGAAATTTGGGGAGAATTGTCTTCAAGTCTGTGTGATTGAAATCACCAGCTATGATATGAACAGCTTCAGGATAGATGTTTATTTGCAAATTAATGATGCCAAACACGTACCCTAGAGCTGTGCTAGCATTAGCATCTGGTAGAATGTAAACATTTCTAACTATAACAGCAGTAAACGTCCGAGGTAAATAAAAGGGCCTGCATTTGATTGTCATATACTCCAAATCAGGAGAGCAGTAACTGTCTATGATCTTCATGTTGGTACACCAGCTGTTATGCACATAGATGCAAAGCCCCCCACCTCTTCTCTTTCCAGAGACTTTGGTCCTGTCCCACCGAAATGCAGTTCAACCTGCCAGCTCAATGGTTGCCACTGGTATAGACATAGTGTAGCCATGTCTCTGTAAATAATAGAATGCAACAGTCTCTTATAAGTTTGTTCTCAGAAATCTGTACATGTACTTCATCCATTTTGTTTGTGACAGATCTGGCATTAGCAATAAATATGCTGGGAAGAGGTGGTTTGTGAGGATGTTTCCTTAGCCTAGCAAGTAGGCCAGACCGACATCCCTGCTTTTGCTTTCTGTGTCTCCTCTTCCTTTGTCTTTTGCCTGGGCTGACAACAATCCATGGAGAACCTGGTGTCCTTGCTATTTCCTCTGGTATGTCATATGAGTGTAAGAAGTCACTTGTAACAGCCTGATCATGCTGAAATCCAATTTTCAAGGGATCTTGCTGACTACACTTAAGATCAGCCTGACTGAACTTAACAGTAAAGAACATACATATGAACACAAACACAAAAAACAAGCACCGAACAGGAGAGCATAGAGCCACTGCATCTGCATGTGCCGCCATCTTGAAAAAAAATTGTATTACTTGGCTTTGCAGATGAGGTTAGTAAGACTAATAGGTCTGCAATTATCTTGTAAGGACATCAGAGATGAGATCGACAGATAAACCTAGGCTAAACATTTTAAGGAGTATGTCTTCAAGTACATGCTTAACACTATTAATTAGGCAACCAAGTATACTGTCAGGTCTCATGGAGGAAGTATTTTTGGTCCTGATTAGCACTTTCAGTAAATGATCTTTAGAGATAATTGAGGGGAGTAAGGGGTTCAGGTATTTCATAGCTTTGGATCGAAGCCTCAGGGTGATGGTGGAACTGAACTGATTTGCAAGGATGTTGGTAATGTCTGTTGGGTCAGAACAGGAGGAGTAATTGTTGTTTCTTGGTTTTCTAACAAAGCTAAAGAAGGATTTTTAATTATCTTTAGTTTCAGAGGTCAGCTTAAGTTCATTGATTCCTTTAGTGGGTCATATTATGTTTTTCAGTTTTTTTAATGCTTTTTATATTTTCTTTGAGAAGAGGGGTTTTGGATATGACATATAAAGAGTTGCTTTCTTTGCTTGCTGCAGTTGATTTACTGCACTGGACCACAATGGTGGCTTATTTTTGAATTTCCCATAGTTCTTGGTTCTTTTAGGGTATGCTTGCTCTATGCACCTTTCTAAATGAGTGTAGATTTCCTTAGTGAAGTTTGCTGCTGCATCAAGATGATCAGGAATGATGTAGTTAAAAGTGAATTCTGATAGCTCTCCATAGCATAGTGTGAGGTTGTCATATTTATCATTGTTAAATTCAGTCAGGTTTGTTGTAGGGGCAATTATGTGTTTAAAAGAGAAGGTCACACGTTAGTAGTCAAACTTCACTACAGAAAGAGATAACACTGGAGTAGCAGGCAAGAGGAAACTGTATTTGTAAGAATCAAGTCAAGAGTGCTGTGTCTTCTAGCAGATTTATTTATTAACTGCTGGAGGGAGTTTTTGTTTATTACTTATAGGAATTTTAGAGCATATCCTGCACTTTGAGGTTCAGGTGCTACAGTTTATTGAAAAATAGTTAACGTCACCCCAAAAAATGGAGTTTCTACTAATTGGGGAGAGGGAGATCATTGAGAGCATTAAGGAATCTTACATGGTCATCAGCGGGCAAAGAAGGTGCTCTGTAGCAAGATATTAGTTAGCAATTAATCCTATCTAGAGGGATCTGTAGCTCAGTGAGTTCAGTTGGTGGATCTGCCATGAGGTAGTGCATTCCATGACAAATATGGAGACTGCAGCATAGTTACCATCAGGTCTGAAGACATGAAAAGTACAAAATCCAGGTGTGTGTGTGTGTGTGTGTGTGTGTGTGTGTGTGTGTGTGTGTGTGTGTGTGTGTGTGTGTGTGTGTGTGTGTGTGTGTGTGTGTGTGTGTGTGTGTGTGTGTAGAGAGAGAGAGAGGGAGAGTGCTCCCTTTAAATTTAAACAAAGTGCCAGTAACTATGAAGACATGGACACTTTCCAAATGCAGGAGTGCTTCAAGATCAGGCAATTTATTTCTCAGATTTCTGGCATTGAGTAGGGCCATCTTGATGTGATCCAGTTTGGGGACTCATATGTTGATTTTTCTGGAATATCCATCAACTAGAGTCAGCAAATACTTTAGCCAGCATGAGAAAGCCTTGGAACAACAGATACAGGCCATTTTTAGCAAAGCAAGCTGAACTGTCAGTCATCTCATTCCATGCTGACACATATTACGCCCCCTGGAATGACACCAGATATTTAACCATTATTGAAAATAATTGCATTTGTATCTAGGCATCATTTGAGTAAAATGAAGGATTCCACTCAGGATCACTGTTTTACCTGCATTTGTAACATGTCTGGGAATTCTGACATGCCTCTTTGCTTGTCTCTCTGGGTTTTATTACTCATGTCACTCAGTCCATGTGGAACAATACCATCTTGTAATTGGTGAAAGGGCCCTTAGGGTCCTTGTAATGTCAGAAATCCTGGAGCCCAGAAGACGAGTCACTGTAACACTCTCTTTGCCCTGCTTTTTGAGTGATGAGTCAGGTGTGCCTAAGAACAGAATCACCTGTCACTAAAACATTTTTGTTGCTTCTGTGTTTCAAAGGGATAGATTTGGGGTGTGTAGCTCAGGGTGACTCTTTATGGTAAGTATGCAGGAGGTGGATGAATGTCCTGATTTTTGCTGAGGTTTAATCTTTTTATTTCTAGGAAGTGCATGGAGTCATTGTTTTACCGCCCGTCATGACTTTTTGGTGTGATTAGTGAAGGACAGTGGTAGAGGTGCAGGCAGCTCATATGGAAGGATTTTAGTTGAGTGGGAATCCATGAGATTAATTATGTATTTACACATCTCATAGGAGGAATTATTAGTGTAGTGAATACATTTATCTGTGAGCATACTGCAGTTAGGAGTCCTAGTGTTAAAATAACATATTATCCAGTGGTTAGGTGTTTAGACAAGTAAAGTAAATGCAGCAAAATGTGTATGTAATTAAGGAAGAATACAACAAAACATACAATAAGTTCTCCATTGAATGGTAGCACAGTCCCAGATGCTATAGATTTTAAACTAAGATGGAAAAAAGGGGGGTTAATGTTTCCAGGTGTTGCGCTGTGCACTAAGCAGGCAGGAAGATATGAAAGCAAGGGCAAGTCATGCTTTAATGTTCCAAGAGAAGGAACTTTTCAGTTTTATCTTCTACTATAAGCAGATGAGAGGAGACTGGCTGGAGCTTCCAAAGATACATTTTAGTAAGGGCAGGGAAGTCAAGAGCCTGTAAATGCAGGCTGGGTAAACACCTAGCATTCTCTCTGTATAGAATACAATGGGAGAGTAAAAGTATTTAATCAGCTTAAAGGGAGTGATTCCACAAGTGATACTTTTCTGCATATTAACAATGGCAATGAAACAGGAGAGAAAAGGAATTCTGTGGTCAAATTAACATAAGGGGTGGACAACAAGACAGACGATGGCTTTAAGAACAGAACAAGAACAGCACGTGACAGTGGGCACTTCTCAAACCACAGTTAATTAAATAACAAAATAATGCAGTTAAAATGTTTCAAGAAACAATCCCAGCAACAGAAATAGAGAAACAATCTTGTCTGTAATACAGTTTTTACTTTCATTGTACAGAGAAATTCTGAAAAGTTGTCACTTTAGGTTTAAAACTTCAGATCCAATGGACTGAGTTACAACTTCAGAATTAGTCTAGCCACAAAGGTCAAAAGGCTGGGATTCAGAAAATGCTGCTGCTGTCAGTGGTAAACTCTTAACATAGGCTGCTAACACTGGTGGCAGCCTTATCTGATTCAGAGACAGGTCCCCCCTGCAATGATTCTACACAGTCTGAAAGATCACTGCAGTGGGTCATCTCCAAGGCCATGCTATGTGTTAATGAGGCATTCTGGGGGTAGGACGGCCTACGTTAATCGGCAAGGTGCTCTCTCCTGACAATGCCTGTGTAAGAGATTTATCCATCTGTGGGATTCAGAGAATCTTTTGGCTGTGTAAATAAGCAGAAAAGGTGGTGTTAGCACAGCTGAAAAGCTGTGTTCCCCCACTGTAGTCAACTGGAGAGACAGATTAAAAAAGTAAGACCAGGCAAGTGTCTGTGGAAAGATAATGGTGAGTAGTGTGTGAATGTGGGTATGTGAGTGGCAATCAGAATGCTTGTCTGCAGAGTCTGTGTCTTACATAATAGGGAGATACTTAGGGGATAGTAAGCATGTGTGTGTGTGTGTGTGTGTGTGTGTGTGTGTGTGTGTGTGTGTGTGTGTGTGTGTGTGTGTGTGTGTGTGTGTGTGTGATACCTCTCAACTGCTTAACACAAGAAATCTTGACGAAATCAAACATAATGTGGGAATGAAAGTCTAAAATCAGGGTGAGATTTTAAATATTGCTATCAAAAACTTAGTTAATAGAATAGCAGGTTTTGCATTAGCATGCATTTTAGGATATGACATCTGAAACTCAAATTTTTATTATTTAGTTATTTCAGTCCTGAATAATTTGCCAGAAAACCACAAATTTTATGAGGAACAGACTAAAAATCTGGACAGTTGAGATGTTTGTGTGTGTGTGTGTGTGTGTGTGTGTGTGTGTGTGTGTGTGTGTGTGTGTGTGTGTGTTATCTGAGATTGTGTCTGTGAGTGTGAAGAATGGGTGAGGGATGGGGGTCTGATCTATGTTGAGTGTCTGTGTGTGAGTTTGACTGTCTGTGAGAATGTGTGTGCGTATCTGTGCATGTATGTATGTACTTGAATGCCTGAATGTGTGTGTTTGTGCATGCTGGAAGTCTGCCATACCGCTAAACTTCCATAGGCTAATGAACAAAGCCTGCAATACTGGGGAGGGACACTAAACACCAGGGACTTTTAAATATTACTCCACTTGGGTCTATATTGAATGTAAACACCAGGTACTTCAAAATTTAAGTGTCATATGATCGACACCATATGATCGTATTTTTGAAAGTTCGAATGTTGTAATGGAGATCTCCGTACAGAGCAGAATGAGAAGATTTCCCTTTTCTGCACTGTAGTATGATCTTGGAGTTGGTATATTTAAAGTCACGGGGTTAATGGGGGTGCAGGGGGCTTGCACTGCTTAAAACATTCAGGTAGGTGTTTTGTGTAGTTTATTTTTTATTAGATATTCGAACTTTTGAAAGTTCGATCATATGGTGTTGACCATATGACAGTCGAACTTTCAAAAGTTTGATTATCTAATATAGACCCTACTCCCACACATGTAAAAAGTTTGATTATCTAATATAGACCCTACTCCCACACATGTAAAAAGTTTGATTATCTAATATAGACCCTACTCCCACACATGTAAAAAGTTAATAGAGCAACTGATGTTGCAGCATGGAGCCTTTCTGAATAAGAAGTATGGGGGGGCACTAAATGCCTCTAAACATTACCCTGAGCCACTTACAAAGGTAATAGAACAATGAGGTTTGCAGCCTGAAACATATTTTGAACAACAATAGACAACTGGAACACTATATACATATTACTCTAAAGCTGTCTGAATGCTTATCTGCAACAGGTCTTGCATGATGATGCATTTTCTGAACAACTGAAGTATGAAACTCTAATGTCCTGTCATTATTGACTGACTATAATGGTCCATGACTTATTAGTGACATGGCAGGTGTAAGAGGCGAAGAATATCCAAAAGATGTTCTGTAAAATCAGGGACCAGCTGAGAGGGGGGTGTGGGATGTGAGTCTGTAATGTGTGTGTTTGTGGGGGGACTGCTATACCTCTAAAATGGCTTTGGTTGTTTTGGTTTTGGGTTTCGGTTGTTCTTTGTGGTGGGTGGGGTGGGGCTTCATGTTAGGCTGTTGTATTTCTGTCTGTGAAAGTTTTTTGGTTTTGAATGTTTATTGTTAATTTGGGCATTTGAATTTCAACTTTAAATTTCTGAATGAAAACCTTTCAAAATGGGGAGGGGAATTTCCCAGGGGTTTAAATTTTCTTTGGGTTTTTTTGGGTGGTTTATCAAAATTTTTCCCTTGTTTTATTTGTCTGGTTGAAAATTTCAAGGTGTCTGCAGTTTTAATCCCTGCTGAAAATTGGTTTTGTTCTGTCCGCAGTAAAATTGACAGGCATTTGAATTTCAGACTTCAGGTTTCTGAATGTTTAATTCCTTGCATAATTGATGGTGCAGCGGTAGTATTGTTGCCTCACAGCTATAGGTTTTCTGGTTTGATTCTTGGTTGGGTGGCTTCTGTTTGGAGTCTGCATCTCCTGCCTGTGTTTGTGTGGATTTGCTCTGGTGCCCGCCATTTTACAAAGATGTGTCTGCAGTTTTAATCCCTCGTCTCTGCTGAAAAATTGTTTTGTTCTGTCCGCAGTAAAATTGACAGGCATTTGAATTTCAGACTTCAGGTTTCTGAATGTTTAACTCCTTGTATAATTGATGGTGCAGTGATAGTATTGTTACCTCACAACTATAGGTTTTCTGGTTTGATTCTTGGTTGGGGTGGCTTCTGTCTGCATCTCCTCCCTGTATTTGTGTGGATTTGCTCTGGTGCCCTGCCATTTTACAAAGACGTGTCTGCAGTATTAATCCCTGCATCTCTGCTGAAAATTGTTTTTGTTCTGTCCACAGTAAAATTGACAGGCATTTGAATTTCAGACTTCAGGTTTCTGAATGTTTAATTCCTTGCATAATTGATGGTGCAGTGGTAGTATTGTTGCCTCACAGCTATAGGTTTTCTGGTTTGATTCTTGGTTGGGGTGGCTTCTGTGTGGAGTCTGCATCTCCTCCATGTGTTTGTGTGGATTTGCTCTGGTGCCCTGCCATTTTACAAAGACGTGTCTGCAGTTTTAATCCCTGCTGAAAATTGGTTTTGTTCTGTCCGCAGTAAAATTGACAGGCATTTGAATTTCAGACTTCAGGTTTCTGAATGTTTAATTCCTTGCATATTTGATGGTGCGGTGGTAGTATTGTTGCCTCACAGCTATAGGTTTTCTGGTTTGATTCTTGGTTGGGGTGGCTTCTGTTGGAGTCTGCATCTCCTGCCTGTGTTTGTGTGGATTTGCTCTGATGCCCTGCCATTTTACAAAGACGGTCTGCAGTATTAATCCTCGCCTCTGCTGAAAATTGTTTTTGTTCTGTCCGCAGTAGAATTGACCGGCATTTGAATTTCAAACTTCATGTTCTTCAGAATACATAGTAGCACAACCTTTTTTCTAGCAATTTTCTAAGTTTATAAGATGAATATTTTAAATTTGTCCCTATTTTTGGGACTGTATTCCCCCATTATTGGCTTCGCCCAGGTTTTTGTGCTAAGGTTGACAGCTATGGCAAGAACTGAATTCACTGAATATGGACTGTAGAATTGTGCATATTTACTGATAAAGGTGCACTGTAGAATTGTGCATATTTACTGATAATGGTGGACTGTAGAATTGTGCATATTTACTAATAATGGTGGACTGTGGAATTGTGCATATTTACTAATAATGGTGGACTGTAGAATTGTGTATATTTACTAATAATGGTGGACTGTGGAAGTCTGAGTAGACTTTTTTATGATAAATGTTCTCAACTGGGCAGTTTTGCCATTATGGGTGCATATGTTTTGTTTCATTGCTTACTGGAAAATGTTCAAAACAAATTTAAAACACCTCTAACAAGTGTACTGTATTGTACAAGGAATATAATTTTAGTACAATGAGGAAGGTGTATCAAAGAGCACATGTATGGTTCATATGCAAGGGGCCTATGATTCAAAACAGCCCAAAATTAATCTTTATCTGCCACTGGCAAAATGTATTTTCTTTGAATGTGGGTTTCAATGCTGTTTCAATGAATGTGAGTTTCAAGGGCAGAGAAGTTTTAATGCTAAGTTTTCATTGTGAGACTGCATTGCTTTGTTTAACAGATTACTTAATGTTTGTGCTGTAAAATACAAAATAAAACTTTCAAATGAAGTCCAATCATTGAAGTAAAGCAGTATGCACATTAGTGTTTATGGTAAATGGAGTGAAATAGCCAAGTAATGGTTAATTGGAATGGCTGCAGAGGCTCCAGTTCAACCATTATTTTGTCAGGGGGGGGAAGGGCAGCAAACTCAGACAGGCCCAGCTGAACTATACCTCCCAACTGTCCAGATTTTCAAAGAATGAATAGATTTTTGCTTCTTATTTTTGGTTTGTTGTTAAATGATTTGCCAGAAGTCACTAAATAATAAGTTTCAGACTTCATAACCTTCATAAAAATGCATGTTAAAGTAAGAGCCGCTCTATCAACTGTCTCAATTTATACAAGAGCAATTTTAGTACTGTTTATATGTGCCCCAATATATTTGGCCTTGTTCAGATTTACTGCATTAACAGGTTGAGAGGTACATGCAAATAAATTGCTTTATAGAATTAGGCATAGCCAACCTCTCAACTGTCCCCAATTTTGGCTCAAAATGTTGCTCTTCCCCTAATAATCCCTCCAAAAATAGCAATTTTGGAAGAAAACATGGAGGGTTTACAATTAAGAAATAACTGTAATAATCAAAGTTATAGATTACTTGAAATGCATGTAGATTCTTTTATTTTGTCAGCTGCTCAAGGTAGCAGTACTAATATTAAAGTGTCCCTTCTTTGACAGGTAGAAGCTGTATTGTGTGTCTATTTTATATTTTTGCATCACATTTTTGGTCCATTTTTCATAAAATTGTGTTTTTTGGCAAATTAGTGACAAATCACTAAAGACTGAAGTTAGAAATGACAGACATTTGAGTTTCAGATTTTATACCCTTCAGAAAATTCATACTAATGCAAGACCTATTCTATTATTTTTCTAAGTTTATTAGAGCAATATTTAAAATGGTCCTTCTTGTTGTGCCTTTGTCCCCCTTCTGTGTATGGCTTTGTCCAGATTTCTTGCTCTTGAAGTTGAGAGGTATGACAAATGTGTCAGGCCATCACAGTCAGCCAGAGAGATTTCAAATTGTGACATGCTTGTTGCACCCCACTCCCCATGTAGTGACTCTGGATGTGTCCAAGCAAGGCAAGGAGTAGTTGTATCTACCTTGGATGGGGAGGACACACTGCATAAGTACTACAGTGGCTTTTCATCTGTCCTTGATTTTGCAGAATGGTCTGGTTTCTGTCATATTTTTGTACTGTTGATTTATGCTTATTACTCAAAGTGCCTGTTGCTCTGTGTTTAAGTAGCAATGCTTTAATGACCATAAGGTAAGCTTGTCTGACATCGTAAGATGCAAGTAAGCTTTAATAAGCATACTGTTAAAGAATTGCCAACATTGAAAGCCTTTCTGTTGTTGCCATGCAGAGAATACTTGACTAGATAATGTATAAGCCTTGGGTATTAAAGGACAGGATTCCATTATTTTAAAAAGCTCATTACACTTGTTGGAGACTTCCAGTCATCTCTACAGGCTTTACCCGTAAACTAAACAGAATGCCAATCATGTGTGGTCCATAACCTGTACAGTAATCCTTTAAGCAATGTATCTTGAGCTTGTTTCTTGTTTGCTTTTCATTTTACTTTTATCATGTTTTCCCCATGAAACGTTGTCAGGCAGCAGGTCTTTTTGGATAAGAAACATTTTTACAAGTGGGGGCATCACATAGATTTCTACTTTCAGCATGTTGCTTGGTACTTTTAATAAAGCTGAATATATTATAATTAGAACTGCAGTGCAAGGAGAAGTAGTTTGAGTTGAGTGCTTCTGGTTTTTCTTATACTTGATTTTGACTGGCATTCCAGTAATGTATTTAAAAGTAATTTATTTTTCATGCCTCACAACCTTTTGTTTCCATCTAGATATTAAGTAAGCTGTCATGCAGCCAATGCATTGAAATATTTTTATTCTTCTACACTTATTTTTGTCTTGATTGGACTTTCATAATGATGGTTTGCCACCCAGGGCAGCGTATTTAATTAAAGTTAGTTTTTTTGTGGTTTTGTGCATAGCTCCTCCCCTTTATGGTTGACCACACCCCTTCCCTTTGACCCCGCCCATTCAGCGTCTCCTGCAGCCCCCCTGTGATTTGAAGTCACCAGCCGCCACTGCCAGCAACAGAAATAGAGAAACAATCTTGTCTGTAATACAGTTTTTACTTTCATTGTACAGAGAAATTCTGAAAAGTTGTCACTTTAGGTTTAAAACTTCAGATGCAATGCACTGAGTTACAACTTCAGAATTAGTCTAGCCACAAAGGTCAAAAGGCTGGGATTCAGAAAATGCTGCTGCTGTCAGTGGTAAACTCTTAACATAGGCTGCTAACACTGGTGGCAGCCTTATCTGATTCAGAGACAGGTCCCCCCTGCAATGATTCTACACAGTCTGAAAGATCACTGCAGTGGGTCATCTCCAAGGCCATGCTATGTGTTATTGAGGCATTCTAGGGGTAGGACGGCCTACGTTAATCGGCAAGGTGCTCTCTCCTGACAATGCCTGTGTAAGAGATTTATCCATCTGTGGGATTCAGAGAATCTTTTGGCTGTGTAAATAAGCAGAAAAGGTGGTGTTAGCACAGCTGAAAAGCTGTGTTCCCCCACTGTAGTCAGCTGGAGAGACAGATTAAAAAAGTAAGACCAGGCAAGTGTCTGTGGAAAGATAATGGTGAGTAGTGTGTGAATGTGGGTATGTGAGTGGCAATCAGAATGCTTGTCTGCAGAGTCTGTGTCTTCGCAATAGGGAGATACTTAGGGGATAGTAAGCATGTGTGTGTATGTGTGTGTGTGTGTGTGTGTGTGTGTGTGTGTGTGTGTGTGTGTGTGTGTGTGTGATACCTCTCAACTGCTTAACACAAGAAATCTTGACGAAATCAAACATAATGTGGGGATGAAAGCCTAAAATCAGGGTGAGATTTTAAATATTGCTATCAAAAACTTAGTTAATAGAATAGCAGGTTTTGCATTAGCATGCATTTTAGGATATGACATCTGAAACTCAAATTTTTATTATTTAGTTATTTCAGTCCTGAATAATTTGCCAGAAAACCACAAATTTTATGAGGAACAGACTAAAAATCTGGACAGTTGAGATGTTTGTGTGTGTGTGTGTGTGTGTGTGTGTGTGTGTGTGTGTGTGTGTGTGTGTGTGTGTGTGTGTGTGTGTTATCTGAGATTGTGTCTGTGAGTGTGAAGAATGGGTGAGGGGATGGGGGTCTGATCTATGTTGAGTGTCTGTGTGTGAGTTTGACTGTCTGTGAGAATGTGTGTGCGTATCTGTGCATGTATGTATGTACTTGAATGCCTGAATGTGTGTGTTTGTGCATGGTGGAAGTCTGCCATACCGCTAAACTTCCATAGGCTAATGAACAAAGCCTGCAATACTGGGGAGGGGGACACTAAACACCAGGGACTTTTAAATATTACTCCAACGGGTCTATATTGAATGTTCAAACATTCAAAATTTCGAGTGTCATATGGTCGACACCATATGATCGGATTTTTGAAAGTTCGAATGTTGTAATGGAGATCTCCATATAGAGCAGAATGGGAAGATTTCCCTTTTCTGCACTGTAGTATGATCTTGGAGTTGGTATATTTAAAGAGCGGGGTTGTGGGGGTGCAGGGGGGCTTGCCCGCCTGCTTAAAACATTCAGGTAGGTGTTTTGTGTAGTTTATTTTTTTATTAGATATTCGAACTTTTGAAAGTTCGATCATATGGTGTTGACCATATGACAGTCGAACTTTCAAAAGTTTGATTATCTAATATATACCCTACTCCCACACATGTAAAAATTTTGATTATCTAATATAGACCCTACTCCCACACATGTAAAAAGTTAATAGAGCAACTGATGTTGCAGCGTGGAGCCTTTCTGAATAAGAAGTATGGGGGGGCACTAAATGCCTCTAAACATTACCCTGAGCCACTTACAAAGGTAATAGAACAATGAGGTTTGCAGCCTGAAGCATATTTTGAACAACAATAGACAACTGGGACACTATATACATATTACTCTAAAGCTGTCTGAATGCTTATCTGCAACAGGTCTTGCATGATGATGTATTTTCTGAACAACTGAAGTATGAAACTCTAATGTCCTGTCATTATTGACTGACTATAATGGTCCATGACTTATTAGTGACATGGCAGGTGTAAGAGGCGAAGTGTCAAGGATGTTCTGTAAAATCAGGGACAGCTGAGAGGGGTGGGGATGAGTCTGTGTGTGTTTGTAGGGGGACTGCCATACCTCAAAATGGCTTTGTTCAAGACATCTTAGCAAAACTTGGAGTAGCACTAAATGACAGCAGACAGACTTTTTAAATATTACTCTAAGTCACAAAAACATTAATAAAACAACAGGTCTTTCTTCACAATGCATTTCTGAACAATAAAGAGAATGAAATTAAGCCTAGCATTATTGAGTGTCTGTAATCCTCCATGTTTTACAAAGGGCATGGAAACAATGGGAGGTAAAATCAGAGATGTTTTGTAAATTCAGGGACAGCTGAGTGGGATGGGTATGTGTGTATGTTTGCTTGTGTTTGAATGTTTATAGGTTCACAGGTGTGTACTAGGTTAATGACCACAAGGGCCTTTTTAAGCCTAGCCATGCATCCCAAATCTCTTTCAAATTTCTATACCCTTGATAAGTGTAAGCAGGGGTTTGGGAGTTGAAACATTAGCAAGCTGCCTGTGTACATTAGAGAAATAGATGCCAAACCAGGGGTGAATTTCCTGTTCCCCATCCAATTGTCCAAGTTACACTTGAATTGGATTAGGGAGCTTGTTCCAGAGAAGAAGTAGTCTTTGGGATACATACCTGTCTCTCCAGCGTGTTGTGTTTATATTACAGGTACATGTGCATGTCTGTCGGAGACTGAATGGGGAGGTGCCTGTGACCACATGATTCTTGTGCCACCACCGGTGATTATTATAGGAAAGTGTTGATTAGTACTAGCAGTGACACTGCATGATTCAGTGACATTTAAATTAGTCGATAATGAGGCCTTTCCTCATTCAGACTAAATGTGTTTCTCAATTGCACTTTCCACGTCTGCGGAAAATGTTCTTTTGGCCACAGCAGTTTGCACTTGCTGTTTTTTTTTTACCCAGCCAAAGACACACTAGACTGTGTTAGAATACCAATTAAATAAAACAACTGATACATGAGAACCAACCAGCATGTTTCTCAAGACGTGCACTTACAGTGCAAATATCAATAACTATTTTCTTTCACATCATTTACAGTTTCACCTGACAACATACAATGATTTGTATGTTAACTGGTTTGCTTTGGTTTTAAAATATTAATGTATATATGGAAAATTACATATTTTCATAATTATTAGCAAGCAATAGCCATATCTCCAGTGCAGTGTACAATACGTGGATAGTGGCAATTTATTTTTCTGTCTCCCAGCATGAGATTTCACACTGCCCCTCTCAGTTCCATATAGCTCTTTCAGTAACAAAAATATGAATGGAAATATAAAACCTTGAATAACAACTGACAAAACTGTTGTTATATTCAGAAAAATATAACATACTCTGCAAGCCCGTTTCTAGCAGGATTAATCAGTTTATTATGGGGGGGGGGGTTTGAGATTCAGAAACTACTGTAATCCTCCAGCAGTACGGCGGCTCTAGCAAAGAGCACTACATAGGTCTATTGGGTAACTCTGCATACAAATAGAGCAGTTTGAGGCATGGTCAATGTAAATTACCCATATTCTCTGCTCCAGAGCTATGCAAAAGAATTTAAAATAACATGGTAGAGTGATTCAGTAATTAGTTCTACCATTCTGTTTTGGGGCACAACACTGAAAGCTAAATGCTGTAGTTTTATGGTGTATACTCATTGCTGTTTATGACTGCAGTATATCTGCTAGTGCTGCAGAGTGCATGGCTGAGAGGCTGTTTGCATGAATGCATTTGTGTGTGTGTGTGTGTGTGTGTGTGTGTGTGTGTGTGTGTGTGAGATGTGTGAGGGGTGATTGTGACTGTATCCCTGTGTGTGTGTGTGTGTGTGTGTGTGTGTGTGTGTGTGTGTGTGTGTGTGTGTGTGTGTGTACGTGCTTGGGGGGGGGGGTCATGGTGACTGTATGACTGTGTATGTATGTGTGCATGTGTGCCTAACCTACAAGGTATTCTCCAGTACAGCATTGATGGATCTGCTACACATTCCCAAAACACAGCACTAGAATTGTATGATCTAAGGATCTAAACCTTGAGTGTGACATAAACAAAACATGTTGGATGGGCAGGTATGTGTCTCTAAGATTACCCGATCTCTGGAACAGACTCTTCATTCATGTGAAGCAGAGATCTTCTCTAAGCCTATTCAAATGGAGTTTGAACCAATGGATGGGAAATTGCTAGTTCACCCATGGCCTGTTCCCTGTGGCTGTTATGGACAGGGGTAGTTTGTAGGTGCCCTAAGACACAGGTATATACCAAAGCTGTTCTAGACCATGGACACTGATAATTGGGAAAATCTGGGCATGAATGGTTAGACTTAAAAAGGCTCTAGGGCCATTAGCCTAGTGACCTCCTGTGATCTTATGTGTGTTTGTGTCTGTGTGTGTGTTTGTAACTGTCTGGTGTATTTTTGTCAGAATGTGTGTGTGTGTGTGTGTGTGTGTGTGTGTGTGTGTGTGTGTGTGTGTGTGTGTGTGTGCGCGCGCACATGTGTGCTTGTGTTTGGGTATGAGACTATATTTGGTTGTCTGTGTGACATAGCATTTACAAATAATAATAATAATAATAGGTGATATTATTCCTAACTAATAATGAATAAATGCCTTGCAGCACAGTAAAGTAACAGAAAGGTTTCAGTTTAGGGAAAAAGACTGCATTACACATGCTACTTGGGAAGGAAAGCAACTATTCTGCAATGCAGCCTAGATATTGACAGGTGGTCATAGGAGCAGCAGATATGCTGTTTGTTCGAGGTAGCTCATCTTTTGTTAAGGACTGCATTGCTGTACCGAACCATAAGAAGGAAAGAACGAATAAAGCTTCATACTTACTTGAAAGAGAACTTTTTGTCAAGCTGTCAAAAATAAGTCACGGGAAGAAGGGTACTTGGTGGAAAGCTAAAATGAAATGTCCCACTGTGAAGAAATATGGCAAATTATTTTATAGCTACTGTGTCAGAGTGTAGTTCAGGTCAAGGACTCTGCATTAAGCAACGTCAGCAGTCCCTTCTGCGGATTTTATGGCACTGCATTCATTATGTATAGCTGTTTTTTTAACTGCAGATATTATAACCTGTCATATCTTGGTAAACTTTTCATCCCACTTGTGTGATGATACTGGTTTCACTTCCAGACTTGTATCCTTGTAACTGCATCTGGGGCCCTGATCATGGCAACTAATTAAGGGTGCAACAAAACTAACTGGCGGATTCGAACTGCCCTACTTATTGTGACTGATAATGACAATTTAATGACAGTGTCACTGTCAGATGTAAGAATGACAGAGAAGGCTGCTATAAGTAAACACAAAAAAATTAAACTCTTAAAACTTATAAAAGCAATCCAAATATAACCCAAACTGCATTTTTAAACATAACTAAGCTGACAGGATGGAGTGATTTGAGTAAGCATAATCTTATGGGTCATGTATTTGGACCCAGAATTTGTACAATGGTCTCACATAACATATGCATTGATTTTTCTTTATTTCTGTAAACTTTTGTGTATCATCATCAGCAGCCTCACCTCAGCATCTGATGATTTTAAGTTACAGAACTATGTAATCAGACAGACTGCAGTCAATAAATACTAATTTACTGTCTTGTCTTTAATTTGGGGCTTACATTAGTTGATTGCATGTTGTCAGGGCAAATACACAGGCAGTATAGTAGGAAATTTCCTCATAGAAGTACAGTTGATAACCATCAGGATATTCCTGTACATTTCAGCTGTACAGGACCCCATGATACACAGAATTTAGTCAATAAAGCACATGTAGAATGTATGTGATTTTGCTACTTGTTCTGAATACTCCACATCATTTAAAATAATTCTGACTACATGTTAATGGCACCCAAACCAATTTACACTGATTTTCTAACCTTGAAGAGGATACATGTGTCTTATATAAAGACAGCTGCAAAGTATTAATGTTACTGAAACAAAAAAATGAAGTTATGTCTTACCATAATGTTCCATCTGTGTTGTAGATCTTTGTTCATTCATTACAAATAGGACCTTGGTTCCATCCTCAGGACGGATATGGCTGTTTCCAAGCTCATGCCAGCCAAAAACTCTCAGCTAAGACCTACCCATAATGCCCCTCTCCTAGTTACTCCAGATCGAGTTTGCCTGCCCTTAGATAATAGATGTAGTAATAGAAAAAATAGTAGGAGACTCTGTCTGAGCAAATACCCTAACCAGGAGTTCCTAAAGTCCACCAGGAGTCCAGGCAGGGGGAAGGAGGGCGGGAAGTAATGAATGAACAAAGATCGACAACACAGGTGGAACATTATGGTAAGACATAACTTCTTTATCTGATGTTGTAAATCTTTGTTCATTCATTACAAATAGGACTGAGTCCCCAGCTCTTGAGTCCTGGATGGCCCTAAGGAAGGAAATTCCTGAGCACCATAGAACCAAAAGATACTTGTCCCCTGGAGGCCAAATCCAATTTGTAACGAGATATAAAAGTATGAGGTCTTGCCCAAGTGGCTGCTGCACAGATATCACCCATAGAGGCTCTGGAATGAAATGCTATAGAAGTAGCCATAGATCTGGTAGAATGAGCCTTTATTCTGGAAGGTATGGATAGCTTATTCTGTTGGTAGATAAAGGTAATGGCGTTTCTAAGCCAGGAGGATAAAGTCACTTTGGAAACAGGTTTACCCAATCTGGGTCCTGCAAAGGCCACAAACAATTGATCTGTTTTCCTAAAAGATTTAGTCCTGTCCAAATAACAACGAAGCTGCCAATGCACATCAAGGGTGTGCAAAAGGTACTCCCCTCTATTAGAATGCTGAGGGAAGAAAACTGGCAGGTCAATAGGTTGGTTAATGGAAAAGCCAGAAATGACCTTGGGCAAGAAAGAAGGGCCATTGCGAAGGGCCACCCTATCCGTATGGAAGATCAAGTAAGGACTCTTGACACTCAAGGCCTGTAGCTCAGATACTCTTCTCACTAAGGTAAGAGCTACTAGATGTAAGGTTTTCCATGACAAAAATTTCAAATCACAAGAATCAAAGGGCTCAAAAGGAGAACCTGTGAGAGACTGAAGTACCAAAGTCAAGTCCCAGGGTTCTTAGGGAGGCTTGACAGGAGGTTTAACATGTAATACTCCTTTCAAAAAGGTCTTGCATAGGCGGTGTGACATAATTGAAGAATTATCAAGACCATTATGAAAATTGGCAATAGCTGCTAAATGTACAGTAATCGTTGAAGCTGCGGCTCCTGCATGTAAAAGAATAGTCAGGTATTGTAGGATCTTTTGAACAGGCATAGAGAAAGAGTCTAAGTTCTGATCTTTGGTCCAAATAGAGAACCTAGTCCATTTACTAGAATAAATTTTCCTAGTGGAAGGTTTTGTGTGAAGCCAGAAGAATTTCACGAATAGGAGATGGGATGTCAGGCAGCCTGGCAATCATTGGAAGTGGAGGAACCAAGCTGTGAGCTTGAGACTGTGCAGGTTTGGATGAATCAGTCCCTGAGGATGAGATAACAGGTCTTGGGAATGATCCAGGATCCAAGGGCTGTGAATCAGATGAGGCCATAGAAATGGGAACCAGACTTAACGGGGCCAGTAGGGGGCAATGAGGATCACTTTGCTTCTCAACCTTTGAGCTTTCTGGAGAAATTTTGAAATGAGGGGAAGGGGGGGGGCATACAGAAGACCCAGTGGCCAATCGTGTGTTAGAGCATCCCTCAGTGGTTCCCCTGAGGCGGGATCAGGGCAAAGTAGCTTTTACATTTGTAGTTTGGGGGGAAGCAAACAGGTTGCAGCAAGGCTTGCCCCAGCGTTGGAAGATCTGATCTGCTGTTACAGGGTTGAGGGACCACTCATGAGGCATCAGGATGTTCCTGCTCAGATTGTCCGCAATAAGGTTGGAACTCCCAGGAATGTGTGTTGCTATAAGGAAGCGGTTGGAAGCTATCGCCCAGTGCCAAATCCTCATGGCTTCCCGACACAGGGGGTAAAACCTGGTTCTGCCTTGCTTGTTGATATATCAGATAATTGACATGTTGTCTGACTGAATAGCAATGGTCCCAGAGGGTAGGGATGCATGGAATGCTTGCAACGCTAAGAGAACTGCCCTCAGTTCCAGGACATTTACGTGCAAATTGGCCTCCATGGGGGACCAGGTGCCTTGGACAGTCTTTCCCTGAAAATGCCCCCCCACCCTAACAGGGAAACATCCGTGGTCACCATGGCTGTGGGCTGGGGAAGACAGAATGGTCGACACCAACGATTTGTGGCTTCATCCACCATAACATTTCTTCCTTGCAATGGTTTGTAAGACGTATCATGGTCGAGTGGGTGAGTTAGCAATGACCATTGTGCGGAAAGGAACAACTGTAGGATTCTCATGTGCAGTCTTGCCAGTGGTACCAACGTAATGCCCAGCTGCCATGGAGCCTAAGAGTTGCAGTACATGACATGCTGGTACATAGGTCTGAGGAAGAAGATCTTGGATTTGGTGTCTTATTTTCGAAAGCCTGTGAGGGGGGAGAGAAGCTTGACAGGATGTTGTGTGGAAGACCACTCCAATGAATTCCAGTGTCTTCATTGGGGACATTTGAGATTTGTCCTTGTTGATTGTAATCCCCAAGTGGAGAGCAAGACCTTGAGTGTAAGAGAGGCAGCGGATTAGGAGATTCCTGGTCGGAGTGGTAAGGAGCTAATCGTCTAGATAGGGAAACACCTGAAATCCTTGTAGTTGAAGATGAACTACCACAACTGCCGTACATTTGATGAACACTAAAGGGGCAATCGAGAGACTGAATGACAGTGCCCTGAATTGGTAGTGATTGGCTCCCTGCAGGTAGCGGAGAAACCTCCGGGAGTGGTGATCCATCTTTATGTGGTAGTACGCATCCTGGAGGTCTATAGAGCACATCCAGTTGCCCCTCCCTAGGAAGGGAAGAATGGGCTATATTGTGCCCATCCAGAATTTTTGAAGTTTGATAAATTTGTTCAATAGGCTGAGATCCAGGATTGGTCTGCAGACCCCTGTCTTTTTTGCCACTAAAAAGAACCTTGAGTAAAACCTGGATACTGTCTGGTCTGGTGGGACTGGTTGGATGACTATTTTCCTTAGCAGCTTTTTTATTTCTAAGGCTGCTAATTCCCTTTGATTGGGTGGTACATTGGGGATTCGTTTGATGGGTCTGGGAGTTAAATTGAATGGTATTTGGTAGCCTCTGGATATTATTCTTTACACCCAAACATCAGTAGTAATAAGATGCCAGGCTGGTAGATGCAGAGAAAAACGACCCCCGACTGATTCCAGAGGAAAGCAATCGGGCGCTGCTCAGGAGCACTGATAAGGTCTGCCGGAGAAAGAATCTCTAGCACCCTGGTTATGCAGAGCCCCTCCACCCTGAAAGGGGTGTCTTCCATATGTGTTGTCCCCTCTGCTCTGGCGGGATTGTTCACCATGAATGTCATGAAAAGGTCCTTGGGATTTCTTGAACCACATTTTTCCTCCCTTTTGATTCCTGGAGTAGGACCTCTGGGGGTTGGAAAAGCGTATGTCCACAGCAGACGAGGTCTTTCAGTCTTTCTCTCTATGTGCAAGTGTGTCTTGTACTTTGGGTCCAAAAAAGTGCAGATTCGTTGACAGGTGCATTGATGAAGGAAGATTAAAAGGAATCTGCGAAGTCACACAACCGCATCCAAACATTACATCTCATGACAACGCCTGATGCGGCAGCTCGAGCTGCCCCCTTGGTGGAGTGAGATATCAAAAGCTTTGAGGAGTTCGAGATGGATTCAAGGGTAGCTAGCTGTGAGGTGACAGTATCACGCACCTCATCAGGTAGTAACCCCACCAAAGAGGAAGACAATTCGGAAATTAGGTCTCTTTGGAGGTGAGTAAAGTGTGCCAGATAGTTCAGCGACTGAATGGCGAACGTCGCTGAAGCATAGGTCCATTTCCCCTAGTCTGTCCATGGTCTGGGACTCTCTGTTTGGAGGATGGATGGTGGAACTATCTTCTTCCAGTTCCCTCTTGGTGGCTGCCGCCACAACCATAGAATCAACTGTCAACTGCTTGGACCAGTGGGGGCTGGTCTTCAGGTGTAGATAAAAGTTTGTCTGGCCTCTGAGGGACAGGTTCTACATTGTCTGGGGCCTCCCAGGCATGCTGCACAATGAGTTTAACAAGGTCATTTGCCAGTGGAGTCACCCAGGAATAGATGGCCAGGCATGGAAGGCCTGCAGGAACACCGATTCCTCAGAAGAAGAGTTAGAGGACTTCCAGTCTCCCCGCTGCTTGAGGATTTTAAGAATGTCTCCGAATGAGATGTCATCTGGGGGAAAATGTGAGGACCCTTCCCCCTCATCACAATCAGTGTCTTTGGTGATAGATTCCTCCGTTAAATCAAGGTGCTTCCTCTTACACCATTTCTTCCGGGGTGGCTCCCCAGTGGGATCTTCTGAGGAGGACTCCGGAGAAGGGGTTCCTTTCAAAGAGGATTCTTGCAACTCCCATGCCTGGGGTCCCGAAATAGAGGGTTGGGATAAGTGCATGCTAGGGGATGGTTCTGATACTGATGTCATTGGTGCTGGCTGCGAATTCACTACCTGTACAGCAGGCCCACCTGAGGAGGGATGGCAGTCCAGAACCAGGAGAGACAACCTTGGAACCGGGGTCACGCCTTGAGGAGCCCACCTCCAGGTAAGGAGCTCTGAGAGAACTGGAAGCTGTTGGAGCCATGGACATAGATGGTGCCAGCAAGAAAAAAGGGCACCAGGCTAGGTACCAAGGTATGGATGGTCCAAGCACTGCTCTGGGAGAGCATCGGTTCCACCGGAGCCGATACAGCAAGGGTGGACGGTGCTGACAGGGGAAACACTGCTGTTGGAACCGAGACAGTATGCACCACAGTAGACATCGGTACTGAGATCTCTGGGATCTGGGCAGAGGCTGGAGGAGGATAAACAGAGGAAGAAGTAGTAAAGGATTCTGTGCCAAGGGGGAAGGAAGGTGTAGCTGGAATGGGCAATCCCCTAGCTGCCAAAAGCTGGTCCACAACCCGCACTAGATCTAACTCAGAAAAACTCCTAGTGGATCTAAAGGAGGCTGCTGAAGGAGAATCAGGTCTTTCTAGAAAGGGGCTAAACCTCTGCTCCAAAAAAGGGTGGTAAGTTAGAGATTATTTTGTCCTTGGCAGATATTCGAGTTTTGGAGCCAATGGAGGCAAAGAAACTGTTGGCACCATGGCCGGGGATGGTGCCGAAGCAGGTACAGTAATCATAGCCAATGTCGGATTCAAGGACGGCACCAAAGTCAGTGGTGCTGAGGTCGGAACCAAAAAAGGGGTGAATACCATGGATGGCACCGAGGGAGAAGACACAGGGCCTTGTTCCGAAGAGGTCTGCACCAAGGTCACCGGCAAAGCATGGAGCCGACTTGGTTCCATAACTGATGGAGATGCAGGAACTGAGTGACTCCATTTTTCCTTATGTTTTTTGGTCTTTGGAGGGGGTGAGACCTCCGACCCAGATAGAGCCTCTGAAAAAGGTGTCTTGAGTAAACCTTTTGAGATAAGTTTATTTTTACGTTCTGCTAGTGTATGATTACTAAAACCAGCACAAATGTCACAGTCAGCTCTAATATGATCTACGCCAAAACAGTAGACACAATGGACATGTGTATCTGAGTTAGGCATCTTCTGTTCACACTTGTCACACTGTTTAAACCCCGGCTTAGCTTTGTCTGACATAATAAGGCAAGAAGGCTATCCTATAGAAAAAAACAATATAAGGGAGAGAATACCAGAGATGGTATTTAAAAAAAAAATAACACAAGTGGTAAGGAAGGGCCTGTCAAAGGCAGAAGAGAGGGACAGTACCAAAAATGGTAAAATTTAAATTACCAAGGAAAAGGGTAGGGAATAGAACTAGGTTATAGGCGACAGTGAGAAAAGGCTAACTTGACTAAAAAGTAAACAATTTTGAAGAGAAATGGTCTTAGAAATAGCAATTTTCTACTTAGCTTTGAGAGATATGGCTAGCACATTTGACTAAGAACGTGGCAAATGAGATCTGGAGTAACTAGGAGAGGGGCGTTGTGGGTAGGTCTTAGCTGAGAGTTTTTGGCTGGCGCGAGCTTGGAAACAACCGTATCAGTTCTGAGGATGGAATCAAAGTCCTATTTGTAATGAATGAACAAAGATTTACAACATGAGATGAAATATTATATTCTAACTGTGAAAGTTTATAATTTAACTTCAGGCTAATTGCTGAAATGCATGTAAATCTACCATAATATGAACATTCCATGCAACACTGGTAAAATTCTGTTCATTATTTTGTTGTTCAAATTATATTTTAGCCTGGTGTATTTCCAGCTCTTCATGCTTCCCTATCATCTCTGCATCTCCCCTTACAAAATTAATCCAGGTGTAAATGGGATTCTCTTCTTCCCTTGTTACTGTGGTGCTTTTTTGCTTTACTAAAGAAAGATGATCAGGATATATGGTATGGAGTTTGACTGCTACGTAACCAATACCCAGCTGTACACTTAAGTCTAAACAACAGCTGAACTTCTTCTATAGTGTGACACCTTTCAGGCAAGTGCTATGGGCAAGTATTGGCTGAGACTAGACAATGCATAGCTTCCATAAAGGATTTTTGTTTTTCTACAGGTACTTTATAACGGGTCTATATTATAATATCAAAGTCTTAAAACTTCGAATGGTATAATATTGACCCAATTCAGCGAACGCTTGAAATAGCGAAGCTGCAGAACACCGAATATTTTCCTAGGGAAAGTATTTGGTGGGCCGTTTCTGCGGCTTTGCTATTTCCTCGACTGTGGTGCAAAGGTGACGAACCGGGTTAAGGTAGGTGTGCGAACGGACCGAGGTAAGGTGAGTGTGTGATAGTTAGGGACCTTAGGGATAGGGAGCGGGTAATGTGAATCTGCGATAGTTAGGGACCTTAGGGTTAGGGAGTGGATAAGGTGAGTGTGCGATAGTTAGGGACCTTAGGGTTAGGGAGCGGGTAAGATGAGTGTGCGTTAGTTAGGGACCTTAGGGTTAGAGGGAGCGGGTAAGGTGAGTGTGCATTTGTTAGGGACCTTAGGGTTAGTGAGCGGGTAAGGTGAGTGTGCATTAGTTAGGGACCTTAGGGTTAGGGTTGGGTTAAGGTAAGTGGATAGCTAGTAGTGTATGTACAGTTTAGTGCAGGGTTCTGTGAAGTGTGTATGAGTGGATTATGTATTTTTGTGTGCTTGTGCTGTGTGTGTATATTCTCGGAACAGCAAATTTTTTCCCTTGGAAAAAATTTGCTGTTCTGAGTGTTCGAGTATATCACATTTCGAGATTCCAAGGTCGAGCTTATGGTATTCGACATTTTGGAATTTCAATAATGTAATATAGACCCCTTTATAACCAGTCATTTCCAGTAAGATCTCTGGACTGGTGGTTCCAGAACCTCCATTAATTGGTTAAACCCACTAGGCATAAGCCTCTTTTCAGGGGTGACTCAGGACCACTGCTTGTTTAAGTGAATTTGTCAGAATCATACAGCAGACAAATGGAGGCTTTGGGAATCAAACTCTAGACTACAAAGAAAACTAGGAAACTAAATAAGGAATTCTAGACCCTGATGAAATTAACCAAAACCAGATATGAGGTAAAATAGCCACTCAGCTGAAGGATAAACACAAATCCTTCTTTAGTTGCGCTAAAAATCTCTGAACAATGTCAGGCACTTTGTAGAACTAATACTAAATGATACTTCATACTTGGACCTAGAGAACATAGCCAATCTACTAGCAGGCAATTTAGTTCAAACTTCGCCCGCATCCCATGTAATATTCTCAAATTGCATATATACACATACCTAAATCCCCTCCCTTAAATCTCCCAAGAACAAGTTGTCAAGGTGCTACCTAAGACCAAGAAAAACTATATCTATGGGGCAAGATAATATACCTGGCTACCTACTGGTCAAGCTGAAACATGGCTTGTCTGATCCCCTACAGAAGATATTCAATATCAGCTTCAAAACAGGCTTCATGCCAAATGAATGGACAACAATATTTATTTCCTTGCATAAAGGGGTAGCTTCAACAGACTAGTGTAATTATAGACCCCTAAGCCTAACCACTCCCATTGGGCTATAAATAAGGATATGGGTAATCTTCAGATTTTCTAAACAACCCATTTCAGATTTGTCAAGTGGAGGTCGTGCCCACTTAACCTGGTTGAGTTCTCTGAAAAAGTTACTGAAGCAATGCTTGAGGGCAAAGCAGTGCATGCCACATATCTAGACCTTGCAAAAACATTCAACTCCACCCCAAACTCAGATATCATAGATAAACTCTCACGACTAAATGTAAATCAGTATGTAACTCACTGAATAACAAACTAACTCACAAACAAAATCCAGGAAGTTAGGGTGGGTGGCTCTACATTCTCCAAATGACCTGCCACTAGAGATGTACCCCTGGGCTCAATCCTTGGGCTACTTCTCTTTGGCATTTACTTCTCAGAGGTCAAAGCTAATGCTATGGGTTTCTGGCTGACCAAGTCTGTAGATGATTGCAAACTTTGGTGCCATCATAACCTCCACTGAGGACACCAAGATCTGCAAAGAGGGGCAAACCTAAACAAATAGGTCATGTCAAAACCATGGACTAAGTATATGATCATATTCTTTGGCAAGCATGACTCCCTCTTAACTATTACCATTGACAACACAACCCTGAAACTTGATCACATAGTTTTTTTGACAATGATCTGTTCTTTGATCACCATGTTTCCACTGTTGTAAGGAAGTTCTTTTTCTTCATGCAGCTTATATCTAAAGGTATTGCATCCAGATTCAGGGATATACTCTTTCCAATGTACTTGGCATTCATTATGTCAATTACTGTGTATAATGCCTCTTTCAGTATCTACCTGTTCCAACACTTGTCATAACTGGAATGACCACGATGCTTTCTCACTAAAAAACTCGAGGGCCTAAATTGCAAAAACTATACAAATTATGTCTTGCCCCTCTCATACAGGATACTGAAAGGCAATCTGTGCCTCATGTACACAGCTTCAACAGATCCTATTCTGCCAGACTTATTACACATTTGCAAGTCAAATGTTACCATAAACACCCACTCAAGGATCTCAGTCGCTTTTGCAAAACAAATAGAACACACTGAAGGTAGAGGTTGGTTTCCAAGAGAATACCGTTTCTGTGGAACCGCCTTCCATTCCACATAAACAAAGTACTTCTCTTACTCTTTTCTAGGGTAATTTGGTTGAATGGATGGGTAACTGCAAATTCAGCTTTGGTTTAGCAACCCTGTCCCTCATGGATAATGGGAAACCTGTAAATGTTCCAACATATCCCTGTTCAGCCCATCTCTGAATTATTCATATGGAAAATATAAGGGCTAAAAACCAGCCTGGGAATGTAAGCCTAGGTTTCTTAAGATCCTCAAAGTCCAAATGACTAGTAAGTTCCTATGAACCTATGAAAAAGATGAAGCTCTTTAGTATTTCATAGCCTTAACTCCCACTGCTAAACTGCCAGACTTACTTTCTTGCTTTATTAGGTCCTGCATGCTACATATTCTCTGGTGTCCCCAGAAGAAGGTAGTGAGACCTAATTACTAGTGCAGACATTGCTGTAAACAGACCTGCTGTCTGTTGGGTAAGTCAGTCTTATCTTTTCCTATGGGATCATTTAAGTACAACCCCAAGTTATAATTTATCTTAAAATTAGAATTGGTTTTAGAGTTTTCAATAATGGAATAAGGTATTTTTCTACCATGATTAAATAAGCCATAGCCACCCTAAAAGAAAGAAAGAAACCTTCCAATGGCAATAAAAACATCAGCCAGGCTCTAGCAGGCTTGAATTGTCTCGCCTAGGCAAACAGTCAAGGAGCTGTAGATGTAAAGATTTTGAAAGTCTTTTAGCAAAATTAACATAATCAGAAGACCTTAGCAGGCTGTTGAGGAGAGTGGAGCAGTAAAGTTAAAAGCATGTAGAAACACAGCACAAGTAAAGGAATCCAAAGGACAACAAGCAAGATTACTAAAATGTGGAGCAGAGTGGGGTAACAGGACTAACAACTGGCGCCCCAAGAGACCTAGGGGTCAGTGGCGCCACAGTAAGACTTAAGCAGTCAGGAGTACTCCAATCAACATTACACGATTCTAAGGCCCCAAGGAAGTAATATAGAGAACAGGCTCATGGCAGGAATATCTCAGTCATGCCATTTCTGAAGAGGTAGCAGAGCCAAGAAAGCAGTGGCAGACAGTTAAATTCCACTGCCTCATTACATTACTAACCGTTACTACACTTAACTGAGACTGACTGTTTTACTTGGTACAAAGGTACCTTTCAGTGCTAGTAATTTAATGACATGGCAGCAGTACTAGTTACCAGGGTTCCTTGTTGAGTTATATTCATTGTTACTCACAGCTGCGTTATAAAATGCAAACAATGCTTCACAGCATTTTGTTAACATTTTTTTTGTAGAAAAACAATACAATAGCTCTGGACTGGGAGTTCCTTTCATGCAAAAGGAGCTCAAATATTTGCAGTGAATGCTGGTGTCTAAAAGCAAGTATGAGTGTATGCTTAGCACTTGTTGAAAACAGGTCCTCACAGCTGCAGGTGGTCTGTCTTTCTGACATCATTTTGTACATTCACAAAAAAACAAAATGTACATGTATTAATATCTGGTGCTCAACCTACATGCCAAGAGACATGCATGGGCCACCCGTTTGCAGTGTGGTGTCCTGATACCCATTTATTTAGACATCCATTTGTTAACTAAATAAGCAAACTGACACTTTAGCAACTTTGTTAGTTGTAATCATGGCCGCGAGAACAATGGCATATGCAAGTGTCTTAGAATTTTTAAAGCCAATCAACCAGCATATCTTTTGTAGGTGGTAGGAAACTGCAGCACAACAAACCGCACTCAGACCATAAAAAGAAACAATGACAGAACCGCAGATTACGGAACTGTGACACAGCATTACTAACCGATGTAAAACAATGTCCACACTTGATTATTAATTTTGCTGAAATAGTCAGTGCTTCAGTCTTTCAAGACAGGAGGCTGTTTGTGCCTTGAATTAATTAATTTTATTTATTTATTTATTTTTTGATGTAGACATAAAAGGCCATCAGGGATACAAGCATAATTTTAAGTAAAGATGGATTGTAAATAGTATAGGGCCAAAGTCAGAAATACCAGACTACATAAGGATATAACTGTCCATGTAATGTATACAATAAGTAGAAAATGGTTAACAGGAGGGACTGAGACATATGCTGCTGGACACATCACTGATATCATGTGCCTAATGGGAACAGATAATCCATTAGAAAACAATGTTTACAGAAACTACAAAAGCTAGTTGAATCATTTCCATTTCACTGTGTTTGTGCTGCTTTAGCCATTAGTAGGTTCTTGTAGTTGTGAAATATTATTACATTACATTTGCCTGACTGCAGAAGGAGAAAATAAGCATACCTAGTTCACCATTTTAAGTGCCATAGCACTCTACTCCCTCCATCCTTACATACCTAGTCCACCATTTTAAGTGCCATAGCACTCTACTCCCTCCATCCTTACATACCTAGTCCACCATTTTAAGTGCCATAGCACATTACTCCCTCCATCCTTACATACCTAGTCCACCATTTTAAGTGCCATAGCACTCTACTCCCTCCATCCTTACATACCTAGTCCACCATTTTAAGTGCCATAGCACTCTACTCCCTCCATCCTTACATACCTAGTCCACCATTTTAAGTGCCATAGCACTCTACTCCCTCCATCCTTACATACCTAGTCCACCATTTTAAGTGCCATAGCACTCTACTCCCTCCATCCTTACATATCTAGCCCACCATTTTAAATGCCATAGCACTCTACTCCCTCCATCCTTACATATCTAGTCCACCATTTTAAGTGCCATAGCACTCTACTCCCTCCATCCTTACATACCTAGTCCACCATTTTAAGTGCCATAGCACTCTACTCCCCCCATACTTACATACCTAGTCCACCATTTTAAGTGCCATAGCACTCTACTCCCTCCATCCTTACATACCTAGTCCACCATTTTAAGTGCCATAGCACTCTACTCCCTCCATCCTTACATACCTAGTCCACCATTTTAAGTGCCATAGCACTCTACTCCCTTCATCCTTACATACCTAGTCCACCATTTTAAGTGCCATAGCACTCTACTCCCTCCATCCTTACATACCTAGTCCACCATTTTAAGTGCCATAGCACTCTACTCCCTCCATCCTTACATATCTAGTCCACCATTTTAAGTGCCATAGCACTCTACTCCCTCCATCCTTACATATCTAGTCCACCATTTTAAGTGCCATAGCACTCTACTTCCTCCATCCTTACATACCTAGTCCACCATTTTAAGTGCCATAGCACTCTACTCCCTCCATCCTTACATACCTAGTCCACCATTTTAAGTGCCATAGCACTCTACTCCCTCCATCCT
Organism: Protopterus annectens; assembly: GCF_019279795.1. Classification (NCBI taxonomy): domain Eukaryota; kingdom Metazoa; phylum Chordata; order Ceratodontiformes; family Protopteridae; genus Protopterus; species Protopterus annectens. The sequence continues at coordinate 1,080,417,459 of NC_056746.1, read as the reverse complement.
TACATACCTAGTCCACCATTTTAAGTGCCATAGCACTCTACTCCCTCCATCCTTACTTAGAACTTACCTATTTTCCACCTGCCTTGCACCCTCTTGAATGCCTATCTGGACTCCCCCTTTACTACCTATTCCAATAGTCCATTATTTAGGCCTATAACCCTCTCAGTGAAATAAATATATACCTTTTGAGAACCATGAAGTACTTAGTCCCTACAATCTGATACCTGTGCCTCTTCCTTCCCTGTTCTTACTCAGAATACCCCATTCACATCTCCCTAATCTTATACACCAACACCATGTCCCCCTGTCTCTTTTGGTCTCCAGTGAGAGAAGCTCTAGCGTCTGTAGTCCCTGGTCATATTCCTTCCTCTCCATTCCATGGATCTTTCTAGCAACTTCACTCATAATTTCTTCTAGTATAGGTGTAATCAGTACCCCAGTTCCTTTGCTTTTGCCATTATTTCCACTCCAGCTAACTCATGCTTTGCACTAGGGTGGTTGTTCCCTAAGTGCAGTGCTTTGCATTTGTACTGAACCTCAATGCCATCACTCTGTCTACTTGCTAGCTGCTCAACTTTTAAAAAAATACATGTCTAGACTCTATGTTCACCCTCCACTGCTGCACCTGTCTTTGTGTCAGCAGCAAAGAACCTGTCTTCTGTTCCTTCACATATGTCTTAAACAAAAGCAATGAAGATAACTGGACCCATGAAGGAACTTTTGGTACTACACTATTCACTCATCTATTTCCTAACATTGTTTCTCCCACCACAACCCTCTGTTTACTATCATTCAGCCATGTAGCAATCCAGTTCCTCAGTCTTGGTCTTACCCAAGCTCCTGCAGCTTTCCCATCAGCCTCCTGTGTGGGATTGAGTCAAAGGATTCACTGTCGTCTAGATACACTACTTCTACTGGTATTCCACATTTGTCTGTGACCCACTCATAGAACTCAATCAGGTTTGATGTACTCATACTGCCACTCCATCTTGCTCTGAATCCATGTTGGTTTCCATCCTGGAGGCTGTTGTCATCTTTGTCATCTAGAAATGCTACCAGCCTCTTCTTCGGGTTTTCTGCATGACTTTCCCCTGACACTGTTTTTAACAAACATGCAGGTGCTCAGATTATGTCTGCTTCTTCTTTCCCAAGGGTACCATGACTGCTGTCTTCGACTTTTCCATCAGTTCTGCACTAGCCAGGGATGTCCTGAGTCTGTCCATTAGGGGGTTTGCTAACACAGTGACCATTCCTGTGCTTTATTCTGTTAAGAATGAACAGTTCCCTTTCAGCCGTCTCTCTTTCTCTCTCTATCCATTTGTTGCCCAGTGCCCCTCCATTCCACTCTACTGCCCTTTCAGCTCCCTCTACATTCTTTTGGGGAAGATTGAAGAAATATTTCATTCAGTACCTCTGCTTTTTCCCAGACTTTTTTGACCTCCTTCCCATTTTTGTCAGCCTAGCCATTTCTGTCCCTCTTTATTCTTTTTGTTGTGTACCTCAAAATCCATTGTTGATTTATTCCTTCTGTTAATTTTCTTTCAGCTTCAGCCTTAGCTACCCTTAACATCTTTATTTCCTTTTTGCTAGCCACCCCCAAGGAATTCTTATGCCCCACATAATAACAGGCCTTGACCTAGTGAGGTACAGATAAAGTGGCTATACTTCTAAGCAGAAAAAAAATAGTATACAGCATCTGAGATTCACAAACTCAGTATAATCTATTGCTTCTTCCCAAAAATAATAAACTGCAATTGAACTACAAACTGTGACTTAACATGCATTAAGAATGGTTACACTGAAGGGAAATCATAGTCAAGGGGTGGAGATGCTTTAAACAGCACACTTTCACTGGATAAATATGCAGGATACAATTACCATTGTGCCAGTTTCAGCTTGGTATCACGTGGTCAGGCAAGCTTTCCATAAATTACATGATGCCACTGTCCTGGATGATTAACATCAGTATAATTTTCTTATGGAATGCATCATTTAAAATGTAATATTTAATGCTGTTTTATATAACTAGACTGTGACTCTACTCACAGCTGCTCCAAAATTAAGGTGCAGCTTTCAAATGCAAATTTGACATTGAAAATGTGACTCTGTGATAAATAACACTAAGCCATCAGCAACAGCACTAGGCTATGCAGTAATATATGTGATGCTGATTTGTAAATTTTAAAAAGTAGCTAAATAGGTAGTGCTAGCTGATAAAATCTGCTTTACATTTAAACCAGGGTAAGCTACATGCTTGCTGCTTCTTTCACTTTAATTATTTATAAGATGTAAATAACTGCTTTTGCAGCCATAGGCTTTCTTACAGAAGGGAAACTGATGCTAGAATGATTAAATATAAATTAGATGTTTCAGAGTCCACATATTACATAAGCAGGCAAAAAGAATCTACTGAAATGAAAAAAAAAAAAAAAAAAAAAAACAGAACTTTATTTAAAACATTAATTAGGTTTTAAAATATTGATTATAGAATTTTCATTTTATCAGCAAGTCTTAAATGTGTTAGTGCAATAACAAAATCTTCTTAGGCAGATAATCCCATTGGGGAGCTGCAACAGTTCTGTGATGTTACGAAATTCCAGAAATGTTATACATTATTGAGGTGAAGCTGTATTCACATTCATAGGATGTTCACAATCTGCACAGAGATTTGGCCAATTTATACTTGAAGTGATTTGCTGATGCTTTTACTTGTATTGCAGCAGCTAGTAACTTAAATGCCGTGATGCATAACCCTCTATGTTATTCCTTTAATAAAACAAACATTATATACATTCCGTAGTACATGTAGCACCATGATTATGCTCCAGTAATAGTTAAATATAATCTGATTCAGCACTACTCTAGCATAAGATCCAATATAAACAATGCTAAGAGAGGTGCTTAACGATTGTTTAGCACACCTATGCTTTATTAAGATCATGTCTGCCACTAAAAGCTGACCGCGTCAGCCAGTAAACAACAACAGCAGCAGTACATGAAAAGGCTTTGTTTCACCTTTGTTTCTGCCTGCTGTCTGCTACATTACAGCCACTATTTTTGAACAAACTGTTTCCCTTAGATAAGGACTAAATGAGGAAGTAAACAACATCCACAGCTCTTAAGTGGCTTTCAAAGCTGGCATAACAATTCACTTTTTTATTTTACTTTTTTGTAACTAGTAGTACATGGAGCAGATAAATCTCCATGCATTATAAAGAATTATGATCTGATCTTCAATTGTAAACGTATTATTATGTGTTCTTGACATGGATGACAAGATTCACCTCTCGACCTTCACTTTTGGGGTAAATTTCTTGGCATCCATGTCTCGAACACATAATAAACAAGTTATGACCAGAGACTCGATCATAATCCTCTGTATCATGCCATGGTCCAAACAAAGCTACAGTATCCCTTGGTGATGCTACCCGAGGGATGCCTTGAGATGCAACTAATGACTTAAGTGGGGGGGGGGGGGCTTCCACACCTGTACAGTGGTGTATCCACCAAAGTCTATAGATGTAGCCTCACTCTATCACTATGCTGACCTCAGGGGGATAATTGTCAGCTCAATCATCTCAGATGCCAGCATAGAAAAATCGACGTATACAACTGGAATTAGTGAAGGAAATATGCATTGTGTTGCTGTGAGCACCACATGCTGTGGTAGAAAAGTTGTGCAAAATAATGATGACAAATCACTTCATACTTTACAAAGAATGGCATTTCTCAAATTACAACAATTAATCTAGAAATGTTAAATGAGTTATAAAATTCACCAGCGTGCCTTTTATGTTTGCTTAGTTTGAAAACACATACACGTGATCAAAGCTCTTAAGCAAATGAGAAAGGATGGTTATGTTGGCTGTCAGTGAACTATGGAAGCAAAAGTCAATCAGAGGAGCAATTTTTGTAATACACACTCCAGAACAATGTGTAGTAGTCTTAAGCCTCCCCACAAGCAGAGGTGTTTCATAATTTTGTGTTTATAGCTGCATTGTGTACAACAGAGAATTAATTGCCCATACGCATGTAGACTTTAATTTTCCAATGAGAAAGAGAAGCCAGGACATTCAAAACTTCTGCTCTGCCAAACAAGAGGCAGCAGTGTCACTACCAAGAAACAAAGAAAACGCACTTCTAAAGAGTGGGGTAGAGGAACACTTAATATTAATTTTAGTGGTATTTCGTTTGTGACCTTTGTGGAAAGGAGGTACTTGTAAGGGTAGACCCTTTCCAGCAGTTTTCTTTTTTTTTTTTTCCATACTTGCATGTAGAGTTTGTCTTGCTTTGACACTGAGTATGTTAAGTGTAAGCCCTCTCTCATTTAAAGCATGCAGATAAATAACAGTGATACACATGCACATGGCAGCATTGGTAATGAAGCAAACTGCAGTGTGGTAATGCAGCACACTGCAACACAATAAATGCAGCAAGCTGCAGCTTTTGCAACAAAGCATGCAACGGTGAAAACAATCAAACAAAGCTACAATGCATTTGACAAGCACCACAGTGAATATAGCATTTATCAAAATATTTCAAACCAAGATATCAAGAGTAGGATGTTCAAGCAACAGTCACTTGGTCAATGATATGCATTACCCCAAAATGCACACAGATTGAATGGAAGTTGCTGCAGGGAGAATGCCACTTTTCCCATGGTGTGGCAACACTGGGCTTGGTTACAAAAGAATGGAGGTACAAGGTGTGAAGATAGGTAAAGGCTGCCAGCCGAACTAGATAGAATTTTGTAGATAATTTTGTCATTTGTAAATATTAATGTAAGCTATAGGCTTGTTCTCTTAAATGGGAAAAGACTGTATTGGATGTTGAACTAAAAAAAAATTAACCACATTGCACTCTGCTGGAGGAAAGCTGATAAGTCAAGCATGGTATAAATGTCTGATGTCAAAACTTGGGCCGAGATGTCTAGATAAAGGCATTCTGCCTATTGTTTTGAGACCAGAGTTAATTGCTAGAATTTGCATGTATAACTTCTTTTATTACTCTGACTTCCTGACCAGCTGCAGATCAAAAGGACTATTAACCTCTGAGTTTCTGTTAGCCTGGGGACCAGAAAGAAATTATGAAATCTAAAATGAATCAGTGGTACTGTGTTATCAATTTAAGGACTGAAAGACTGAGGGCATTTAGCATTTGTCTTGAGAACATCCAACTCACCAGCACTCTGCCTGTGTTCTGCATGTAAGTTTATTTTAGAACTGTGTTTTCTCTTAGATATAGCTAGGAACTAAGAAGATTAGATTATTTTTTTTCTGTTGTGATGTCAGAACTTTTCTACTGTATTATTTTAAGTATTTCTCTGTGATCTCTGAACTCTTGACTAGCACTGTGTCGTAAGAAGTATTGTCTTGTGTTTTTATTATTTATTATTAAATATGTTTAAACCTTTCAATGGTGGCTGTTTTGTGTAGAGATAATTTAAGCTCTAAGAGTACATTGCATGTATTTAGTGATATTGTACAAAGCCACTTCAATAGCCTTGCTGTTCAGTCACACTTACCATTTGGATAATAATATTATTGCACAGTATAATTGGACACCCTTTCATAAGGGCCTTTTAGTAGCTGATAAATATTAGTGGGAGGTGGCAAGTGGTACTACCATGTAATCTGGGTAAAAGGGGCACAGCTGGAGAACCTGTGACAGCCTTCCCCAGGACTATCTGTGTGGTTGTATATAACTATTATCTCAAAGTGTGTGTGTGAGTAAGCTACTTGGGTAGGGACACACACTGGTTGGACAGAGAGGGTGCTGGAGGTTTTAGCTTGCCCACTAGGCTGAGATCTGGATCCTATAGCTGTGCCAGTGGGGAGACTTATTGGGGACCTGGAGACAAAGGGAGAAACCATCCCCAGACTGACTGTGATCTCTGTGTGCTCTTAAGGGAAATTGTACTTTACTGTGTATATTTATTATCCTTTCCCTATATGGGTGCCCCTCACTGGTGTTAGTGGTGAGGATTGAAGCTCCTTGATTGCTGGGCCAGTGCACGGGTGTCACACAAGGTTCAAAGCTTCCCACCAAAAAAGAACATTAAAATTTTAGCTTGAAAACAGAATTTGGTTAAAGCACATTCATGGTCATAAGGTGCAGATCTCAAAATGCCAGAAAGAATGAATGCCATTTGATAGGCATCAGTTTATGCAGTGCAGGTGCAGCACATAGCACATGCCTCTTGGTACATTAACTTATTCGGATGTGAAAAAATAGCATCCATTAAATGCTGGTGTTTGTGCACAGTAACCTTTAACTATGACCTAAGATTTAAAATTGCTATTTACAAGTATCGTGTCACATCTTGAAATAATAGAAGTCATTGTGTTAGGAGGGGAATATGAGAAATTGCTTCATAAGTTATGGACTGAAACTGAACATTGACTAGTGATACATTTCTGGAAATTTTTTTTATCCTAGGTACTACTTACCTGCTGACCATCATGCCTTCCACAATCAGACCTTGCTCATTTACTCCTTTGTACTAGGCAATTACCTAAGCATGGTAGGAAGGTAAGGGGTGTCATACAGGCAGCCATCCTCTCAAATTAAGCATCTGTTAGTATTACCACACTCCCTGGGTGGACAGGTGCAAGCTACCTATGTCACTGCAGTGACTCACGATTCTTTCCTCCATGTGTGTAAACTCTCATGCACTTGCTAATGAAGGCTACTCCCAGATATTGGTTTGGACAGCTGAAAGCTTGTCACCAGGATGTGCATGTTCCACTGACCCTTATACAAAGTACTGTGGCTGCATGTATCCTGGTCTGCCCTGACTTACCCAAATGCCCATCCTCCACTGCTCTGTCAAACATCTGAGTTGCTAACTGAACTTGGTTCATCCTGGATCATACCCAGGGTTTCATCCCTCTATGCCACCAAACCTGGGATGTATCTTTGTAACTTCTTTCCTTTTGTCATGACAGCAGCTGTTCTGGTATCCCCTGACACTTTTAATTAAATGAAGCAACACCAGGCTATCATAAAACCAGCAACAGTTTATTCAGGAAACATGCACAGGCAAAGGCATTTGCCTATGCCTGTGCCTGTTTCCTGAATAAACTGTCACTGCTTTTATGACAGCCTGGTGTTGCTTCATCTTACTTCTGCATGTTGGATTTATTTTTTGGTTCGAGAAGCATTCATTCAGCACACACTGGTATTATTGGATTTTTGCACTTTTAATTAAATGATTAGATTTTTTTTCATTGTCAACATCATGCTACAGCTTTTCCCCTTTGACACTTTGGCACTAGTTTTACATAATGCCTTTCAAACCCTACTGCACTTGTGTTTAGATGTGTTCCCTTTCTTTAAACTGAACTATTGATTAGATCACTTTAAATATCCAGATGTTTACCTCATATTTTTGGACTGCTCCTCATAAAATTTCTTTTCTGGCAAATCACTGAGGACTGAACTCACTAAATAATGGCATACATTTGAGTTTCAAACTTCATATCTTTCAGAAAATGCATGCTAACCCAAATACAGTTATTCTAGCAACTTTTTTAATAAGAGCAATATTTAAAATTTGTTGCTATTTCTGGGCCTTTGATACCTCCCACATTATTTTAGGCTTTGTACAGATTTCTTGCACTAAGAGGTTCAGTGGTATGGATCAGATGAAAACTTGTCATTTGTTGTTGTTACAAAATATGGCCTCACACTTACAACATTTTAAAAATTAAGCATTTTTTTCAGTGGCAAAATGTCAAATTTATAATTTTTTTTCTTGAATACAGGGTCCTATATAACAATTTTATTCATCTGTTTTTCTAGAGAGTGAAATTTTTAATCATATTTGTAGTATTCTATTTTACCGCTTTGTGAAAATACATGGTGATGTGAACAACAATTTCCCTGTCAACACTTTCTACTGCTTCAGACTTAATATTTTTGTGGAAGGATAAAACTACATGCTATAGATTTTTTTTTTCACAAAAAGACCAACATTAAAATGATATATATGATTCTACATACAGGAATTCTGCAAAGCGAAGCTTGTTGCAATTTATGATGTCTTTTCAAAGACTGCTGAAATGTAGGTTGTGAGGCCGTGGAATACGAAGACCCACATGAATAAATTAACTGAAATGTGCAAGTGCATCCACTGTAAAAGGGAGTTGGTATAAAGACTAGGATGTTTACCTTTTATTATCACTCCTGAAAGGATATCTACATTTAAAATGACTACCTGAAGTCATTAGCCTAGTTATTGATGATGATGATGATAAAACAGCAAGGTATACAATATTTATATCGACATCAGCACCCGAGTGTTCCTCTGCACTAGTTTCAGGGAAAGTGTCAGGTTGCAAATGTAGTTTTGGCGAACATAAAAGGATCAAAATACATTCACCAAAAATACTTTTATCCACAGTGGAGTTTGTCTCTTTCTCCTCGGTTGTGCACCTCTAGAGTTAGTATATATAAGGTCAGGGGATGAGAGGGTGTCCCCAACATGGCGGTGCAGGGGTGCTTGCCCGCTGCAAAAAAAGCTGTCCATGGATGTTTGTTCAAAGTAGTTTCAATGAATATTCTGGTGGTATTCAGATCTTGCTCTTGCATCAGAAATCTGCTTATAATATTTGCATAATTCTCTACATTAATTCACATACAAAATAAATACATTACCATAGAATAAATCTTAACTCAGTATAGAAATTCAGAAATGTGGTTTTGTGCAAACACAAATATGTCTCTGTCATTAGAATGATGTTTTCACATGCATAAAAGATACTTACTCTAGCGTGGTCTGATCCAACACTCCTGTTACGGGAATTCCATAAAATCGCTGCATGGCAGCCACTGCTGATTGCATAGCCTTTTCTGATCTCAGAGCAGAAGATCGAACATCGAGAGGAAGTAAATAGCCATAATTTTTTAACCAGTTCTAAAAATAAAAGTAAAAAAAAATGTAAATGATGCAATAGTAACAAACTACAAAAAAATGACAATAAATGACATTCTGTGAAACAAATACTAATGCTGTCATCTGCTTAAGTTTTACGGCTTGTTGAAAGCATCTATTTCACTGAAGGTGTTTTGAAAACAGTATAACCTGTATCATTTTTAATCTAAATTACAAATAAAATTCCATATTAAAAAGTAGTAGATAGGAATTTTTTCCTTAATATGTTTGTCATGTGTAAACACTGTGCAAAGAATGACAGAAATAAGGATCTACAGAAAGGCTCACAGTTTTACACCAAGTACTGTGGACACAGCTTAAAAATTATATATGTCAAATCAAAGTGAAAAACCATAAATACATCTCAAAAAACAGTTAAGAAGTATAAAATGAGATTTATCAGATGTAAAAATTATTCTAAAACTGTGCCTTTTGATACAGTTTTTTATGTTTTTGTTGATTGGGTTAGTCCATCTAGGCTTATGGCCTCTTTTCAGGGGAGCTCCAATGAGGTATTCATAATATCCACAAAATATTTGGCTAGAGTATTAAGGAAATTCTCCTTGTCTTCTCGATAAATGTTGTGAGGTCTTTTACATTCACCTACAGTACTTATCACAGACTGCCTGTTCCTGCAGATGGGACCTCAAACATTTCATTCAAAGGGCAGCACACTCAGGAATGTTGCACCCCCACACACTGCATTGTCAGTTCTGGAAAAATGAATCCAGGCACCTTGCGGGGAGACTAGAACCCGCGGTCATTTGATATTACAGCACCAAAGCTGAGTGTGCTAACTGCTGTGCTACTGACATTGATATGCCTTGTTAGTGTGTGAAAGCACACAGGATATTTCAGGATGTGAATGCATGATTCTACTGTTTCTGAACTATGGAATCTGTCCAAAACACACTGACATCCAAGAATTGGAAGACTAAAACGTATCAGTTTTAGTACTTTCAACACAAGTACATTGCAGTGATAGAATCCTGGAAAGCATAAAACTGTGAATGCTGTTTGGAAACTGAAAACTGCAGGCAATTACTGTATATTTTGTTGAATTGTAGCCTCATGGACAAATGTTTTTTGTTTTACAGTGCAGAGCTATTAACAAAATTGAAAGTGCATCACTGAACCTCTAGGAAAGTTGTAGGGGTGCCTTAATAACTAAGTCTGGATGTTGTGGGGGTTAGCATCATCCTGCCCATTCATGGCATTTACTATTTTACTTTTTAAATGGTGTGTTGCAATGTCAAATTAAAATGATCTCTGTGTTGTACCTTAAATAGCCATAGGACACTCCCGTTCACCATGCCTTTTGCTCATAGGCTGGCTTGTTTACCATAACACTAATATTCTCTTACATTCAGCCCAAATCACATTCAATCCACTGTGCTCCTGCCTGTGCAAGGATTGTAATCTGTAGTAAAATGGTACTCTTGCCTCTGAGGACCTATATAATTTTGACAATCAGTAAATATATATATGCACTATATTAGCTCAGTTCGAGTTGCATAGATCAGTATATTTGTCTTTACAACTGGTAATGTATATACCGAGTGCCACTTGACTGGTTGCTGGACAAAACAGATGGATCAAACAATCCAACCTGCTCTTCTTTACTGTTGTCCAAGACTCAGTCCATCCCTCATACTTTTCTTCTGTCCCTTTACTAATGCCTCCACTTCTTATATTAATAACCTGGAAGCCTTTATCTATGCAAATGACGCTGATATTACCAGGTGCTCTAACTTCTCTATTGCTATTAGAGGATTTTCACTTAGGCCTTTGAAAACTAACTGGTTTGAGTAAACAAGACCTGATTTTTCTTGCAAGACTGTCTTCAGTCATGGAGGCACATTTATTGCAACTGCTCATCACTTCAAACACCTTGGTGCCTAAACGGTTTAAAATTTTAAGTGCCACCTGCCAAAAGCTCAAGGCAAGAATGTGCCACCAGATCACTCACTAATATTTCTCCTGTTTTAAGTCCTGGTGCTAGGCAGGCTACTTGAATGGGTGTTCTAAATCCACATCCAGAGTTCTATGTACAGCTAATTACTACAACTTAGCCAACTAGCAATATTTCACTAAATGTTGTTCTAGATAATGTCTACAAATGTATTATCCTCCCCTACAGATATGATCACTGCTATACCATCATCACTAGAGATAACTGGTTGGCACAGAAGGAGCATACTAACATGGCTGCATTTTTTTCCATCAATAAACTTCTCTAGCAGAGGTAATACCTACTGATTTTTGCCCTCCTAATCCCTGAAGAGGCTCTTAACGAGTTGCTCAGTTAACCTACACAGCTGTGTCAGTAGCCTGGGGCCTGACAGAGATATTGTTGCACTACACGTCTTACTGTTTCAGAATCTCTCAATATTGATCATAAAAGCATTATCACAAATTCATTATTTAAGACCAAGTTCATTCACTAGCTAACAGAAAGGTCTGGAAGTACCCATTTAATCTTCTACCATTGACTAAATTTGGACGTACAGTCCATCCTTAGTCAATCATAGCATAAACTCCACCAACCTTCACTGATCCCTGGGCACCTTTACTAGGCTCTGCTTTGCCAATGGTTGACTTCATTGTTAGCTTATATGGCACCACTGTTGGTTGGTTTACTTACTAAAGGTTTTAGACTTCAGTTGTTAGCTTTCTCTAATATTTGTTTTCTGTTAACTCTGTACTGTCTATTACTTAATGTACGTTTGGAGTTGTCTTTTGTGGACAATGCACTGACTGTGTATGCTTTGTGTGATGCTCTGTCATTACAGCACCGTGACTGGGATACACCATTCATTTGTTTTTTTCTTGACCCGTTTATGTTTAGAATTGCCTAGGAACCAGAATATATCCAGGCAAATGGTGGGCACAAGACACAAAATCAACTGCGTTAGAATATTTATGTAATACAGTACTTAGCCTTTATAACAAAAAACTCTCAAATATCAAGCATATTAATAGAATAAGACTGTTTTATAGCTTACCTAGTAACAAAAAGCATCTTTCAAACAACATACCAGGCATGGAAAATATAAACGCTTTGGTGATCAATGAAACTAAGAACATTATAAAATGCAAAAAACAAACCAGCATAGAAAAACTCACTATCCTTGAACAGGAAGCAGCTTTCTAATATTAACAATCCACACATTTTTCCTGAAACAGATTACAGTTAAAGTGCTTTTGATCAACACTGACAGCCAACTTTACTTTGAACCCTGCATTTTTTCATTACATTTGCCAACTTCTTCATAAATACATTCTCTTGAAATTATCACCAAATCTCAGTTCACCCATACATAAATATGATCTGGTTTTAATGAAAAATATAATAAAGCTTCAAAATACATACACCTTAAAATCTATGAACAAACTCCTCTGGTGAGGTAGTCAAGGAGCTGATGGGCTCCATTATGGTTTCTAAAGGTATACATTACTTTTTCTCTATTATTCTCATGTGTATTTTAAACTTCCCCTTAATACAAGTGTGAGCCTAACTGTCTGAAATTCAGTGACTGTGATACCGTCACATAAAGTAGCAGCAGAATAAGCTGCTGATTAGAGGCCTACTGCTTTGCTAACAGCAGTGGTGCATCAGTTTGTGTAGTCACCTCACAGCAAGAGGTTCTCCAGTTTGACTGTCAGTTGGGGTGCCTTCTGTGCAGAGTCTGCATGACCTCCCTGTGCTCGTGTGGGTTTCTTCCAGATGCTCCGGTTTCTTCCTACATTACAAAGACATGTGTCTGGAGCATTTCTCTCTGGGCCTCCACTGAAAATTGGCTTGTTCCAAGTCAAACTTTTCCAGTAAACAAATGTTAAATAATCCTCAAAAATTATGTTAAAAGCACCAGCAGTCGCTCGAAACAAAATTCCAAGGTGCCCAAGGAAGCAGACACAAGAGTCTGTCCAAGATGGCCGACCTTCTCATTTCAATCCTGAGCTCCATGGAAAAGCCTCCTAGCACAGGCGACCCGGAAAGTCGGCGCAGGGCTCGCATCTACATCTGATGAAGTAAACCAAACGAAAACGTATAGGTCGAGATTTCAGAAACGTTAATGTGTATTGGGATTTCTATGTGCTGTAGTTTCGTGCAATAAATCGTGTTTTTAAAAGTGCTTGTTTCCTGCTTCCTTGGACACCTTGGACTTTTGTTTCAAATGTTAAATAAATAACAGTGCCAAGAAAATCTCTGGGGAAGGCTGTTACATAGCAGATCAAGCCACATCTAGCTGCCACAGGAACAGGTCTCACAAACTTTTGACTGTAATGCATTATTTCAGGAAGCTACACAGTATGTATCCTTCCTACACTCTATATTCTTACTTATAATGTTTCAAATAACAAAGAATCAAGTGAACTTACAGGTTTTGCATGGCTCTGTATTGAAATGTCGGTACTAGTAATGCAGAGTGCTGACATGCTGAAAATAGCATGGAAATGCAGAACAGCAAATACTGAATAGCACTCTTCTCCTCAAAACTTCTGTGTTTGCAAGGGGACAAACCCCCCTGTATCCCCCATATGCGGGCAAGCCCCACACATCCCTGAATTTACATATATTAACTCCAATATCGACATACTTCAGAGAAAAAAAGGAATATTCAGAGAAATGGCCATCTTAGACTTAATATATTGTAAGTTTTCCTCCATTCAGTCTAAGCATTACTGAACTTACTAAAGCGGGTCCATTAATTGCAAACAATTCCTGTTTTTTTTTATTCATGGACCTAACGAAATGGTTTGATTCCTTTACTCATCTTCTTTAAGAATGGAACAAATAAACTTGTTCCATATCTATTTCTGAAAAAAAAATCATTTAGGATAGAAAATAATATAACACCTGGTAGATCACAATAAAGGATTTTATGGAGGACCCATTGAGTGATTCCTTATGGCATAATGTTTTCAAACATTTGTTATGTATGTAAAGCATTGACACCACATGCATTCTATATGCTGATGTTGCTGAATTATACAGATTTGCAACTTTCCTTTAACTAATGTTTCACTGCTAGGGTATGACTGTTTTACTGAAAAACACCTCCAGATAAAACTTTTCAAAAACAAATCCCATCCTGTTTGGCATGATATCCAGGCTAAACATGTCCATACATAGGTTAATCACCTGTAGATAACTCCATTAATATTTATGTATCCTCAACTTTGGCTCTAACTTTGTTCTTTTGTAGATGTACAAATGCCATTCCTTGCAAATGCTCGGCTTTTACTGGTTACAACTAAAAAGCAACTGAATAATGTGACAAGTTCTGATGGAAATCTACAGGCTTATAATTTAAATCCTTGATGTTGGAACACCACTGTGTTACTTCAAATGTTGTCTGCTTCATATCACAGCTAGAGCCTTTCTGCCAACTAATTCACTTTAGAATCCCTCTAATCATTAAGAAACTGCCTCAGCCTGAAATCCTTCTCCTAGGTCAATGCAGTCATACATTGATAATCCTAAATCACTACTAAGTCCTGTTCATTCACTACTGGCCAGCCATAAGTCATCTTCTGCCCAACCACCTACACTCTAGAATTTCATTCCATCTAGCACTAACACATTGACTATGCTGCATTCATTCACTACTTCTTTAAAGTGATACCTTCAGGCAAAGGAAGAAAGTAAAACCTGTAGTACAGAAATAGGCAATGGTTGTTTTTGTGTCTTTCAGCTTTTCCCAGTTAGGGGTCGCCACAGTGGAACTCCGGTCCACTAATGATTGGCAGTTGATTTTTACATGTCAAGTTTCCAGCCCTGACGCACAACCTTCGACGAAGGTACGCCCATTCACGCATGTCACTCTCCACGCAGAAGACACTCTAGCTGAGAGTCGAACCGGACAGTGTCTTACTGTGAGGCGACAGTGCTACCGCAGCACCACCACCGTGGATAGAAATAGGCAATGGTAATATGTATAATTTAGGAACAATCTTGGAAAGTGAGAGGATGCCTGAGGAGTGGAGAAAAAAATGTTTTGGTACTGATTTTTAAAAATAAGGGTGATGTGCAGAGCTGTAGTAACTACAGAGGGATAAAAATTGATCAGTCAAAGCATGAAGTTATGGGAAAGAGTAGTGGAAGCTAGGTTAAGACTGGAGGTGATGATTAGTGAGCAGCAGTATGGTTTGATGCTAGGAAAGAGCACTACAGATGCAATGTTTGCTCTGAGAGTGTTGATGGAGAAATATAGAGAGGGTCAGAAGGAGTTGCATTGTGTCTTTGTGGACTTAGAGAAAGCATATGACAGGGAGCCTAGAGAGGAGTTGTAGTATTGTATGAGGACGTCAGGAGTGGCAGAGAAGTATATAAGAGTGGTACAGGATATGTACGAGGGTAGTGTGACAGCGGTGAGGTCTGCAGTGGGAGTGATGGGTGCATTTAAGGTGGAGGTAGGATTACATCAAGGATCAGCTCTGAGCCCTTTCTTATTTGCAATGGTGATGGACAGGTTGACAGATGAGATCAGACAGGAGGCCCCGTGGACTATGATGTTGTGATCTGTAGTGAGAGTAGGGACAAAGTTGAGGAGACCCTAGAGAGGTGGAGATAGGCTCTAAAAAGGAGAGGAATGAAGGTCAGCAGGACTAAGGCAGAATATATGTGTGTGAATGAGAAGGAGAATAGAGAAATGGTGAGGATGCAGGGAGTGGAGTTGGCAAAGATGGATGAGTTTAAATACTATGGATCAACAGTTCAGAGTAATGAGGAGTGTGGAAGAGAGGTGAAAAAGAGAGTACAGGCAGGGCGGAATGGGTGCAGAAGAGTGTCAGGAGTGATTTGTGACAGACTGGTACCAGTAAGAGTGAAAGGGAAGGTCTACAAGGTGTTAGTGAGAGCAGCTATGCTATATGGGTTGGAGATCGTGGCATTGACAAAAAGGCAGGAGTCACAGCTGGATGTGGCAGAGTTAAAGATGTTAAAATTTGCACTGGGTGTGACGAGGATGGACAGGAATAGAAATCAGTGTATTTATTTATTTATTTTATTTATTTATCATTTGTTGACCGGGAAAGTCCCCTAGGGGTTCACAGAGCCCTGTTTTTTTCAGCCTGGGGAGAAAATACTCCCATGCATGTCTTGAATGGGGAGGGAACCGGAGTACGAGTAGGAAACCCACGCCCACACAGGAGACACTGCAACAACTACACAGAAGATAGCCAGGCACAACCGAACTGAGAACTGAAGATGAGGTTGCTGTGAGGTGACTGCTGTGACCCTGCCCCAGGATTAGATTATTAGAGGGTCAGTTCACGTCGGTCAGTTTGGAGAAAAAGCCAGAGTGATGAGATTGCATTATTTGGACATGTGCTGAGGAGGATGCTTAGGATGGAGCTGCTAGGTAAGAGGAAAAGAGGAAGGCCTAAGATAAGGTTTATGGATGAGGTGAGAGAGGACATGCAGTTGGTTGGTGTGCCACAGCAAGATGCAGAGGACATAAAGAAATGGAAACAGATGATCTGCTGTGGCAACCCCTAATGGGAACATCTGAAAGAGAAGAAGAATAAACAGACACTGCGCAACATGGAGAGCAGGAACAGGCAGTCTGTGATAAGTACTGTAGGAGTTAATCTGGAACATATTAAAAGAACAGGCACTGTTTGAACATGTGATGCAGTAATAGGTAAGGCGTAATGTGCAGTGTGTAGTACAGGAACAGGTACATGGTAAAACAGATATAATACTATATAACATAGTACAAGAAAAGGTAATTTGTAACGTTTTGCAGAAACAAGTAATATGTAACATGTAGTACAGGGACAGGTAATGTGTGAACAATGCAGAATAGGAGCAGGTGCAGTGTTAACATGTTGTGAAGGAACAAAAACAACCACAGTGTACTCTATAGTTTAACAACAGCCACTGTTTTATTGTGTAGTGAAGAGACACCACTGTGTACTGTATAATTTAGGAAAGGGTACTGTGCTAATGAGTAGCAAAGAAACAGCCACTGTGTACTGTATAGTGTAGGAACAGGTAATATGCTAATGTGCAGTAAAGAAACAACCACTGTGTACTGCATACTGTAGGGAGAGGTACTGTGTTAATATAGTGAAGAAACAATTAGTGTGTACTGTATAGTGTAGAAACAGGTACTGTGTTAATGTGAAGTGAAGAAACAACCACTGTGTACTGTACTGTTTAGGAACAGGTACTACGTTAATGTGTAGTGAAGAAACAACCATTGTGTAATGCATAGTGTAGGAACAGGCAATGTGTTAATGTGTTGTGAAGAAGCAACCACCATGTACTGTATAGCGTAGGAAGAGATAATGTGTTAATGCATAGTGAAAAAAACAACCGCTGTCTACTGCATACTGTAGGAACAGGCATTGTATTATTGTAGGAAGAAACAACCACTGTGTACTATATAGTGTAAAAACAGGTACTGTGTTAATGTATAGTGAAGAAACAACCACTGTGTAATGTATAGTGTAGGAACAGGTACTGTGTTAATATACAGTGAAGAAACAGCCACTGTGTACTGTACAGCATAGGAACAGGTACTGTGTTAATGTTAGAAGAAACAACCACTGGGTACTTTATAGTGTAAAAACAGGTACTGTGTTAATGTGTAGTGAAGAAACAACCAGTGTGTAATGTATAGTGTAGGAACAGGTACTGTGTTAATACAGCGAAGAAACAATTATTGTGTACTGTATAGTGTAGGAACAGGTACTGTGTTAATGTGTAGTGAAGAAACAACCACTGTGTACTATATAGTGTAGGAACAAGTATTGTGTTAATGTGAAATGAAGAAACAACCACTGTGTACTATATAGTGTAGGAACAGATAATATGCTAATGTGTAGTGAAGAAACAACCACTGTGAATTGTATAGTGTAGGGAGAAGTACTGTGTTAATATGTAGTGAAGAAACAACCACTGGGTACTGTATGGTGTAGGAACAAGTATTGTGTTTTTGTGAAAAGGGCCATAGCTGTGAAAACTGACGGTCTTTGCCCTTAGCCTTTGATTTTGCATAAGGCTTAGGTTAATTTGTTCCCCTTTTTTATGCTTTCTACTGATTGGTTGAGTCACGGATTTGCTGAATGAAATCAAACAGATTTCATTGGCCCTTTGTTGATTGGCCATGATATTTGTGTAATTAATTTGACTGGTCCCTACCGCATATGCGGAAAAGACCATATCCGCGAATGTGGATGGTGTTTGGCTCTTAATTTGCATAGATTTTGGGTGAACTACTGATTGGCTGATTTTCATTCAGCAAGCACCTACAGCTTGATTCTATTCTCGAATGCGTAAGTAACCCTTGCAGTGAATACGAACGGTCTTGCTCTACCTGTTATAATTAGTCTTATATGTACTTATGTGCTTTCCTGAACATTTTATTACATCAGGACTAATAATATTTCTAGTGAACACCCAACATTAATCCTATATGTGAGAAGCTGTATAGATGGACGGTCTTTGGCTCCAGTCTTCTGAGCTAGCACAAAGTTAACTTTGGCCGATTTACTAACTGACTACTAGTGACTTGACTTACATATTGATTGGCCATTATTCTTCAACAGTTATTTTGATTGGCCCTAGTTGTATCAGTGGAAACAGCCATAGCCGCAATTGCGGACATCTTTTGATTTAGGCTTGTACTATACTCAGTCTAGTTTTTAAATAAACTGTGGTTAGGTAGACCGTTATTTATCAGATTTTATGTCTGTTTCTAATTTTTGTACAGAATTAGCCATAGCCAAGAATACGGACGGTCTCCGTCATACGTTTACTACAGAGTTTTAGCCAATATTGATTGGCTGTTTGGAATCTAAGTAAATCATTGATTGGCTTACCTAATTAATGCCCTGAATAGCCGTAACCATGAATGCGGGCAGCTTCATATTAGAATCCATGATTTTATTTTCTATTTTCTATTGTGCATTAATAGCCTAAACAAGAATTAAACATCCTACATGGATAGTTTATGTTTGTATTTTTCTGTTTAACGCTACTGTGAACAAAGATCTATTTTCAGTAACATTGTGTAACCACTATCCACAACTGCAAAAGCAGGCGGACTAAAGCATTCATGCACTGATATTACACATGCATTGATTACAAAGTACCAAGAGATTTTATTAATAATATTTTCATGAAATCCACACAATTCTAAGGTCTATTCATGTTACGTTTGTTCTTAATGTTATTGTTCCAATCCAGGAATTGTCTTGTTAATGGTTATTAGAACCCTTTCTAGCCTAGGATTGGTCAGTTACATTTTTTGCAATTATACTTCCTGATTTTAAGCCTGGTATTTTGATTTGTTAATTCTTGCAAGTGTGTCAGTTGTAACTAAAATGGTTGGTTATCCACTGTTATTTTAACCAATATGGACCTTTGCACTATATGATCTGAAGAAGACAAAGTTTCGCCGAAAGTGCTGATCTGTGTACTCAGGCCTTTTGTTTGTTTTTAAATTAAATTTGTTTTTTAATTAAATTATGATTGCTTCCAAGCTTAGGTTGTTTTTATACAGACTCAGCTGTGGTGTCGCTTCAGGATTTTTCACTGTTTTTGCTTCTTTTTGACCTGAAACATCTTCAGCATGAGTAGGATATATTTTTTTACTTACTGTGTAATGTATAGTGTAGGAAGAGGTACTGTGTTAATATACAGTGAAGAAACAGCCACTGTGTACCGTACAGCATAGGAACCGGTACATTGTTAATGTGTAGTGAAGAAACAACCACTGTGTACTGTATAGTGTAAGAACACGTACTGTGTTAATGTTAATGAAGAAACAATCACTTTGTAATGTATAATTTAGGAACAGGTACTGTGTTTATATAGTGAAAAAACAATTATTGTGTACTGTGTAGTGTAGGAACAGGTACTGTGTTAATGTGTAGTGAAGAAATAACCTCTGTGTACAGTATAGTTTAAGAACATGTACAGTGTTAATGTGAAGCGAAGAAACAACCACTGTGTACTGTATAGTGTAGGAACAAGTACTGTGTTAATGTGTAGTGAAGAAACAACCAGTGTGTACTGTATAGTGTAAGAACAGGTACTGTTTTCTTTTCTGTAGGGAAGACACAACAACTTTGTACTGTTTAGTGTAGGAATAGGTACTGTGTTAATGTGAAGTGAAGAAACAACCATTGTGTAATGTACAGTGTAGGAACAGGTACTGTGTTAATATGTAGTGAAGAAACAACCACTGTGTGTACTCTATAATGCAGGAACAGGTACTGTTTTAATGTGTAATGAAGAAACAACCACTGAGTACTGTATAGTGTAGGAACAGGAACTGTGTTAATGTACAGTGAAGAAATAACCACTGTGTACTTTATAGAGTAGGGACAGTTACTGTGTAAAAGGGTAGTGAAGAAAAAGCAACTATGTACTGTACAGTGTAGAAACAGGTTCTGTATTAATGTGTAGTGAAGAAACACCCACTGTGTACTGTACAGTGTAGGAACTGGTACTGTGTTAAGGGGTAGTGAAGAAACAGCCAATATGCACTGTATAGTGCAGAAACAGTTACTGTGTTAATGTGTAGTGAAGAAACCACCAGTGTGTACTGTATAGTGTTAAGAACAGTTACTGTTTTATTGTGTAGTGAAGAAACAACCCACTGTGTCCTGTATAGTGTAGGGATAGGTACTATATTAATGTAGGAAGAACCAACCACTATGGTCTGTATAGTGTAGGAGCAGGTACTGTGTTAATGCTAGAAAAAACAACCACTGTGTACTGTATAGTGTAGGAACAGGTAATGTCTTAATGTGTAATGAAGAAACAACCACCGTGTACTGTATAGTGTAACAACAGGTACTGTGTTAATGTGTAGTGAAGAAACACCCACTATGTAATGTATAGTGTAGGAACTGGTACTGTCTTAATATAGTGAAGAAACAATTATTGTGTTCTGTATAGTGTAGGAACAGGTACTGTGTTAATGTGTAGTGAAGAAACAACCATTGTGTACTGAATAATATAGGAAAAGCAATGTGTTAATGTGTTGTGAAGAAGCAAGCAATGTGTACTGTATAGTGTAGGAAGAGGTAATGTGTTAATGCATAGTGAAGAAACAACCACTGTGTACCGTATACTGTAGGAAGAGGTACTGCATTAATGTAGGAAGAAACAACTATTTTAGTACTGTATAGTGTAGGAACAGGTACCATGTTAATGTTAGAAGAAACAACCACTGTGTATTGTACAGTGTAGTAACAGGTACTGTGTTAATGTGTAGTGAAGAAACAACCAGTGTCTACTATATAGTGTAAGAACAGGTACTGTTTTTTTTCTGTTGGGAAGAAACAACAACTCTGTACTGTTTGGTGTAGGAACAGGTACTGTGATTATGTGAAGAGAAGAAACAACCACTATGTAGTGTATAGTGTAGGAACAGTTACTGTTTTAATATGTAGTGAAGAAACAACCACTGTGTACTGTAAAGTGCAGGAGCAAGTACTGTTTTAATGTTTAGTGAAGAAACAACCACTGAGTACTGAATACTGTATGAAGAGGTAATGTGTTAATGCGTAGTGAAGAAATAACCACTGTGTACTGCATAGTGCAGCAACAGGTACTGTGTTGCTATAGGAAGAAACAACCACTTTGTACTCTATAGTGTAGAAACAGGTACTGTGTTAATGTGTAGTGAAGAAACAACAACGGTATACTCTATAGTGTAGGAAGAGGTAATGTGTTAATGTGCAGTGAAAAAACAACCACTGTGTACTGTATAGTGTAGGAACAGGTACAGTGTTAATGTGTAGTGAAGAAATAACCACTGTATACTGTATAGTGTAGGAACAGTTATTATGTTAATGTGAAGTGAAGAAACAACCACTGTGTAGTGTATGGTGTAGGAACAGGTAAGGTGTTAATATGTAGTGAAGAAACAACCACTGTGTACTGTATAGTGTAGGGACAGGTACTGTGTTAATGTAAGAAGAACCAACCACTGTGTTCTGTATAGTGTACGAACAGGTATTGTGTTAATGTGTAGTGAAGAAACAACTTCTGTGTACTGTATTGTGCAGGAGCAGGTAATGTGTTTGTGTGTAATGAAGCGAAAACCCCTGTGTACTGTACAGTGTAGGGACAAATACTGTGCTAAGGGATAGTGAAAAAACAACCGCTGTGTACTATATATTGAAACAACAGGAACTGTGTAAATGTGCAGTGAAGAGACAGCCACTGTGTGCTTTACAGAGTAGAGCCAGTTACCATGTAAAAGGGTAGTGAAGAAAAAACAAGTGTGTACTGTACAGTGTAGAAACAGGTTCTGTATTAATGTGTAGTGAAGAAACAGCCACTGTGTACTGTATACTGTAGGAACTGGTATTGTGTTATGGGGTAGTGAAGAAACAGCCAATGTGTACTGTATAGTGTAGAAACAGGTACTGTGTTAATGTGTAGTGAAGAATAAATCAGTGTGTACTGTATAGTGTATGAACAGTTACTGTTTTATCGTGTAGTGACAAAACAACCACTTTCTACTGTTTAGTGTAGGAACAGGTACTGTGTTTATGTGTAGTGAAGAAACAACCACTGTGGACTGTATAATGTAGGAACAAGTACTGTGTTAATGTGTAGTGAACAAACAACCACTGTGTAGAGTATAGAGTAGGGAGAGGTACTGAGTTAATATGTTGTGAAGAAAGAACCACTGTGTACTATCTAGTGTAGGACAAGGTACTGTGTTAATGTAGGAAGGAACAACCACTGTGTACTGTATAGTGTAGGAACAGGTACTGTATTACTGTGTAGTGAAGAAACAACTACTGTGTACTGTATAGTGTAGGAACAGGTAATGTGTTTGTGTGTAATGAAGAGAAAAACCCCTGTGTACTGTACAGTGTAGGGACAGTTACTGTGTAAAGGGGTAGTAAAGAAAAAACAACTGTGTACTATACAGTGTAGAAACAAGTTCTATATTAATGTGTAGTGAAGAAAAAAACATTGTGTACTGTATAGTGTAGGAACTGGTACTGTGTAAAGGGGTAGTGTAGAAACAACCAATGTGCCATTTATTGTGCAGAAAGAGGTACTGTGTTAATGTGTAGTGAAGAAACAACCAGTGTGTACTGTATAGTGTAAGAACATGTACTGTTTTATTGTGTAGTGAAGAAACAACCACTATGTATGGTATAGTGTAGGAACAGGTACTGTGTTTATATGTAGTGAAGAAACAACTGCTGTGTACTGTATAGTGTAGGAACAGGTACTGTTTCAATGTGTAGTGAAGAAACAACCACTGTGTACTGTACAGTGTAGGAGCAGGTACTATGTTAATGTACAGTGAACAACCATTGTGTAGTGTACAGAGTAGGGACAGGTACTGAGTTAATGTGTAGTGAAGAAAGAACCACTGTATAGTTTATAGTGTAGGAAGAGGTACTGGGTTAATCTGTAGTGAAGAAACAACCAGTGTGTTCTGTACAGTATAGGAACAGGTAATGTGTTTATGTGGAGTGAAAAAAAATCACTGTGTACTGTACAGTGTAGGAACAGGTACTGTGTTAATGTGTAGTGAAGAAACATCCAGTGAGTACTGTATAGTGTAGGAACAGGTAGTCTGTTAATGTCTAGTGAAGAAACAACCACTGTGTGCTCTATAGTGTTGGAACAGGTACTGTGTTAATGTCGTGAAGAAACAACTACTGCATACTGTATAGGGTAGGAACGGGTACTGTGCTAATGTGTAGTGAAGAAACAACCACTGTGTACTGTATAGTGTAGGAACATGTTATGTGTTTATGTGTAGTGAAGAGAAAATCACTGTGTAGTGTACAGTCTAGGGACAGGTACTGTGGTAAGGGGTAGTGAGGAAACAACCACTGTTTACTGTATAGTGTAGAAAAAGGAACCACTGTGTACTTTACAGAGTAGGAACAGTTACTGTGTACAGGGGTAGTTAATAAAAAAACAACTGTATACTATAAAGTGCAGAAAAGGTTTTGTATTAATGTGTATTGAAGAAACAACCACTGTATATTGTACAGTGAAGGAAATGATACTTTGTAAGGGGTAGTGAAGAAACAACCAGTGTGTACTGTATAGTGCAGAAACAGGTACTGTGTTAATGTGTAGTGAAGAAACAACCACTGTATATTGTACAGTGAAGGAAATGATACTTTGTAAGGGGTAGTGAAGAAACAACCAGTGTGTACTGTATAGGGTAGGAACGGGTACTGTGTTAATGTGTAGTGAAGAAAGAACCAGTGTATATTGTACAGTGAAGGAAATGATACTTTGTAAGGGGTAGTGAAGAAACAACCAGTGTGTACTGTATAGTGCAGAAACAGGTACTGTTTTAATGTGTAGTGAAGAAAGAACCAGTGTGTACTGTATAGTGCAGAAACAGGTACTGTTTTAATGTGTAGTGAAGAAACAACCAGTGTGTACTGTATATTTTAAGAACAGGTACTGTTTTGTTGTTTAGTGAAGAAACAACTACTTTGTACTGTTTAGTATAGGAACAGGTAGTGTGTTAATATGTAGCGAATAAACTAGCAGTGTGTACTTTATAGTGTAGGAACAGGTACTGTGTTAATGTGGAGCAAAGAAACAACCACTCGGTACTATGTAGTGTAGGAGCAGGTACTGTGTTAATGTGTAGTGAAGAAAGAACCACTGTGTAGTGTATAGAGTAGAGACAGGTATTGAGTTAATGTGTAGTGAAGAAAGAACCACTGTGTAGTGTATAGTGTAGGAACAGGTATTGCATTTATGTGTAGTGAAGAAACAACTGGTGTGTACTATATAGTGTAGAAACAGGTACTGTGTTAATGTGTAATGAAGAAAGAACCACTGTGTAGTGTATAATGTAGGAACAGGTGCTGTGTTAATGTGTAGTGAAGAAAGAACCACTGTATAGTGTATAGTATGAGAGCAGGTACTGTGTTAATGTGTAGTGAATAAACAACCAGTGTGTTCTGTGTAGTGTAGGAACAGTTTACTATCAAAATGTCAAGTACACATTGACGAATGTACTCATTGTCGACACCTTTAAATGAAACCCATAATGCCGATGTTGCAAAATGTTGCAAAAACACCGAACGTCGATGCTTCTGTTTTATTGTGTAGTGAAGAAACAACTGCTTTGTACTGTTTAGTGTAGGAACAGGTAGTGCGTTAATATGTATTTATTTATTTTTTATTTTATTTTACATTTGTTGACCGGGCTAGGCTAGCTGGAGAATTTTCCATTTTCAGTAGCGGCCTGGGGAGAAAAGCTCCACAGAGTGAGATACATACAGAAAATCTATCATACCAAAATAAAATAATGATAATAATAACAATAATAATATTGAAGTTAGTAATAGGGTTTGCAATAATAAAAAAATAAAAACTAGTAAACCCTTCAATGTAAAGTACTACTACAGGAGTTAATTCCTATGACACACAATACTATCTACATGACATTGTAGAAATTGAGAAAGAGAAGGAAGAAAAGAAAACTTATTAGATATAGTAAATAAAGGAAAGTATGTAAGGAAAGTAGAGTGAAAAGAAAGTAAGGGAAAAGATAGGGATTAACTGTGGAGAAAAAGCAAAAATACAGATAACAGGTAGAGAAGTAGTGGGGGATGAAGAGTAAGACAAATAGTGAGTAGTGTATGAAGGAGTAAGCGAGATAGTTATATTTAGTTAGTAATAGTAATAAGCTAGTCAGATTTACTACATGAACAAAGCCAGTGATTTTGGAAATGCAGTTTAATATTTTGTTTGAAAAGAGGCAATGATGTAATCTTTGTTATGTTAGTAGGTAACAAATTCCATTTTGTCCCTACAGCATTGGTAAAAAGAGAGTCACCAGCATTATTATTTGATTTTATAGAACTTGTCAGAAGTTTACTGGAGGAGCGGAGAGAGTTGAGATTTTATAGGGGATTATGAGTTGTGAGATTATTGGGGTATTATTAGGTTGGTACAAGATTTTATGGGCAATGCAGAGTTGATGGATTATCAGATAGTTCTGAAACTCAGCCAGCCTAAAAGTTTTAAGTTTAGACAATGATGTGTTTTATAGGGGTTACCGGTAGCAAAGCGGGCAATGTTATTATAGCAGGTTGCCAGTTTGTAAAGGCTTGTTTTTTTGAGATTGGTGAAGATAGGTGAAGCATATAGAAGAGTAGAAATAAGATGGGAGTGAGCGATCCTTGTTCTAGTTGAAGATGTAAGAAAAGGTCTAATTCGATATAGGGATCCTATCTTTCTGTTAACTAGTTTTATGGAGTTGTTAATGTGTAGATCAAATGAGAGATTATTGTCAATTGTAATACCTAACAATTTAGTTGATGTGTCAGGTGAGATGACAGTGGCGCTGTTGGAGGAGATAGAGAAGTGTAAGGGGGAGGTCCTGGATGTGGGGGTAAAAAGAAGAAGTTTGGTTTTCTTTGCATTTAGCAAGAGGAAACAACTAGAGAACCATGTTTCTATGGTATTGAACACTGTTTGGGTGAGAGAGCTAAGTTCAGCGGTAGAAGATGCTGAGCAGATGAGAGTAGAGTCGTCAGCGTATTGAATGCAGGTTGCTTGAGGGATTATTGTTTGAAGATCATTAATGAAGAGGGAGAAGAGAAGTGGTCCAAGGATAGAGCCTTGTGGAACACCAATGGAAACAGGCAAGAGAGAAGAGGTGTGGTTATCCCAGAGAACAGCTTGTTTTCTATTTGTGAGGTAAGATTTAAACCATTTAATGGCTGGGATATCGAATGAGAGGGATTCAAGAGTATTAAGTAACAAGGGGTGGTTAACCATATCGAATGCTTTGGACAGGTCAATGAAGAGGGCAGAAGAGAGTAAGTTGTTGTTGCGGTTCTGATTAATAGTATCTACAAAAGAAAGCAGGGCAGTGGTGGTACTGTGGTGTGGTCTAAAGCCATGTTGACAGTTTGCTATTATGTTGTGATGAGAGAGATATTGCACAAGTTGGAGGTGGATACATTTTTCCATGATCTTAGCCAAAGGTGAGAGGAGAGCAATGGGCCTATAGTTAGCATAGTCAGTTGAGTGTCCACCTTTGTGTAGTGGGATAATATGAGAGACCTTCCAAATTTCAGGGATGATTCCTTCTTTGATTGTCCTATTGATGAGAATAGATATAGGATATGCAATAACCTTGGCAGCCTTTTGAAGAAAAAGAGATGGGAGCTTATCGGCAGAGGGGGTACATGGTTTTAGTTTTAGAAGAAGTTTGTGTATGTACGATGTAGAGATTGGTTGTAGTGTAAATTTAAAGGAGGAGTTAGTTTGGTTACTAGGTGGACAGAAGTTGTTGGCATTAAGTTGTTTAGCTAGAGTTTGAATAGTTTCTGTGAAGAAAGAGTTAAAAGCATCTGCAGTCTGCTGTGGGGTATCAGGGTCTGCATTTAGTGGGGAAGGTGTTTTGGAAGTTCCTGGGGAGAGGAGTTTATTAATTGAGGACCAGAATAGTTTTGAATTATTAAGATGAGTTTGTTGTAGTTCGATATAGAATTTCTTTTTGTCAGTTATCACTGCCTTTTTAGTTAGATTTCTAAGCTGTCGGAAGTTTAGAAGATCAGTGTTATTTCTGTGGGATCTCCATCTAGCCCAGACTTTATTTCTAGTGAGAATGAGCTTTTTGGTTTCATTGGACAGCCAAGGGGCTATATTAGATTTCATTCTAATAATACGTTCAGGAGCATGTTTGTCAAGAAGGGATAAAAACATTTTGTTAAAATGTAATACTGCATTTTCAAGAGGAAGTGTTTTTAAGGGGTTCCAGTTACATGCCCTGAGTTCAGTTTGAAATAGGTCCAGATTAAAATGTTTGGAGGTGCGTATTTTTCTAGTAATGTGGGGGTTTAGCCAATCAGCTTTTTCTCTTGTTATAAAAGTTAGTGGTCACTGATATCATCTGGCAAGGTTCCTAATTTGTAATTATTTTTTACTCTGTTTATAAGTATCCAGTCTAGAATGCTTTCTCTATTAGTATGTTTATCGAGCCTAGTAGTTGAGGTGATGGTTTGGGTGAAACCATGTAGGTTGATATGAGATGAAGGGTTTTCTTCATTAATGCTATTCCAGTCTATGTTCAGGTCGCCTAGTATGATAGTTTCCTGTGGATAAGTGGCGGATATGTAACTAAGATAATCTTCGAGGGTTGGTATATTGTTGCCCGGAGGCAGGTACATACAGATGATATTAAGGGATTTTTTTGAATTTAATTGGAGTTTGATCATGATGGCTTCTATCCTGCTATCTTGAGTTGGTGTGGCTGGGAGGGTAGTGATATTTAGATGATTTCTAAAAAGAATTGCAACACCACCACCTTTTCTTTTGGGACGGTCGAGTCCTACTATATTGTAGCCTTGGGGAGTAATCTCAGTGTCTTTAGTGCTAGGTTTTAGCCATGTCTCTGACAGGCAAAGAATATCAAATGAGTGTGTGTGAAGGAGGGCATGTAGGTAAGGTACTTTGTTGTTTAAGCTTTGGGTATTCAGATGTCCTATTAAGAAGCTATTATTGGTTTTAGTAGTAGGCACTAGGGGGGAGGGGAGAGAAGGGCCAGGGTTAGGATGGATGTCACCATCTTGAAGAGTAGGATTGCTACATTTGATAGTGAAGAAACTTCTAGCAATGTGTATTTTATAGTGTAGGAACAGGTACTGTGTTAATGTGGAGTGAGGAAACAACCACTGTGTACTGTATAGTGTAGGAACAGGTACTGTGTTCATTTAGGAAGAAACAACCACTGTGTTCTGTATAGTGTAGGAACAGCTAATGTGTTTATGTGTAGTGAAGAAAAAAATCACTGTGTACTGTATAATGTAGGAACAGGTAATGTGTTAATGTGTATTGAATATACAACTACTGTATACTGTGTAGTGTATGAAGGGGTACTGTGTTAATGTAGGAAGGAAAAACCACTGTGTATTGTATAGTGTAGGTGCAGGTACTGTTTGAACGTGTGGTGCAGAAATGAGACCTGTGTAATATTTAATGCAGAAACAAATAATGCGGAATGAATGGTGATAAGCAGGTGATATGTAATGTGCTGAACAATTGTTTGATGCTTTATTGCATTACAGAAAGTTTTTAGCACTAGTGTATGTGACCTCCCATCACTGAATTTCTTGTATAGAACACTTTATCAGCTTGTGAAATAATTAGATGTTTAGTCTATAGCGGTATACTTTAGGACTTTGAGTGCCATTTTAGGGTATCTATAGCTGTATACTTTAGGACTCTGAGTGCCATTTTAGGGTATCTATAGCGGTATACTTTAGGACTCTGAGTGCCATTTTAGGGTATCTATAGCTATATACTTTAGGACTCTGAGTGCCATTTTAGGGTATCTATAGCGGTATACTTTAGGACTCTGAGTGCCATTTTAGGGTACACTACTTTTCGTTCTTTTCCCCCACTGTAGTTAACATCTCTACCAAAGAGCTAAGTTATTTGCAATGCTTGTTTTAGCTACTGTTTTATACCTAATGCAGTAACTAGTTATCTTATCTTATCGTATGTTTAAGAAACTGTGTATGAATACTGCTTTTTTTTGTAATTAGTTGTGAGTGAAAATATACCCTTGTGGACCAGTCCCCTTATCTGTTCCAAATAAATAGACAACAAATGAATAAATTGATTAATGCAGCACTACATATCTGATTTGTATTATGACATTGTCTATAATGTATAATTTCTTGCAATAGTGGTCCAGATTGCTGAGGAAATAGGTGCTTTAGAGTAGACCATCCACCCAGGTAACTATTAAACAATCTTTTCCTTTACTGTAAAAGAATCATTGTTCATGAGAAAAATGATACAGAAAAATATGGGAACCCCAGTGAAAATAATGGACACTAAACTAACCTTTGACTAGGAACTGAAAAATATATTTTTCAGACAATAGTTAAGAAACACAAACACTTGCACGGCTGATGGATACTTGTAAAACAAAACTACTTTTCAGCTGCAAAATATTTATGCACAAAAAGATAAACTCAGTGAGGTGAAAGGAAGCATTTTAGTGTTGTGGATCAAGTAGATCTTTGCTCTGACTGGAGCAAAACTGGGCAAATTAGATCTATTCCAAAGTGCCACTTAAGCAACATTTTGTTAAATCCTTTAAATGGGTGGAAATGTAAGTGAACTCTTGTTGTTGTTTTTCTTTTGGCTTTTCCTGGTTATGGGTCACCACAGCAGAACTCCGGTCCGCTAATGGTTGGCAGTAGATTTTTACGGTGCCGAGGTGCCAGCTCGACGCCCAACCTTCAATGAAGGCACACCCATTCACGCATGTCTTTTGAACACTACCTGACTACGGGGAGGCCATGTAGAATCCACACAGAAGGCGCTCCAGCCGAGAATCGAATGGGAGAACCTCTTGTGAGGTGGCAACGCTACCGTTGCACCACCGCAGCTACTAATTAAACCTGGCTGTGTGTATTCTAGGCTAGCTTTTTTGACTATGATTCAAATTTCTGAGGTACAGTGCAAAATGACTTGACAACCAGAAGCAGCAGTAACATTCAGAACTATAAATCTGATTGAAGACTAGGATAAAAGCATTGCCAACAGAATAGTGCGATGATCTATTACATGACATGTGATTTTCACTTCTAAGATTTTTTGTCTTAGCAGCCTTTCAGTCTTCCTGGTTTGCATGGGAGCTCGTCAAGTCCTTAACATAATTGTTGTGTACACTTCTTTGCATGATTTACGGCAAACAAAATAGCACAGACTGGAAACTTTAAAAAGGTTGTATAGGTTTCATAACAAGCCAGGAGATGGTTCCTTTTCAAATATTGTTTGCGTCAGTTTTTGCAGGTCAGATGCATATATTTCAAAGAAGCACCTTTTTACAAAAATCAGAAAACATGATTACAACATAAAGGCAGATAATCAGTGCGAAACTGAAAAGCTTAAGCCATAGAAGTAAGGTTTTAGGCCTCAAGGAACATTTACTTGTATTTGGACATCAGAATGGGAGAAAAGTATTTAGAAGAGGAGAGGGTGTAGAAGATTCTTGCATTTAACTCCTTTGCTGTAATACACAGCACGGATAATGCATCCTCTAACGGTGTGCTTATGATGACAGGTAATGAGTGCTTTGAAGTGCTATTCCATCCCTACATTTAATTTAACATAATCTGGGTCACACTTCTCATTCAGTCAGTAAAATACAGACAGCTCTGCAAGTCAGTGGAAAAACATACAGGAAATTCAACATGAGCACGTATGGAAATGCAGAATTAAGACCCCCAAATCGAAAGAATAATTATACAAAAATGCACTTATCTCTCACAGGTATCAATGTGGTTATAGCAAAATAGCATAAATTTAAGTCAAACTAAATGATAGTCACAGATTTAGAAACTGTGCATAGATAGTGTCCGTTTTGGCACTGCTTTAAAGAGATACAAGAATCTGCTTCCCATGTCTTCCTGCTTCTTTTCCATTAATATGTGTAGCATTTATGTTATCATGTGCTGCTGTGTACAGAGATTACCTTAAAGGTAACTATGCAGAAGGCCCTGATTCCTTTGATGAGTTACAAATATAGCATGCATACCTTCAGAACAAACTCAAGGGACCCATGCTGTTATCTCCAGGCAGAGACATCATGTAGAATTGTCTGAGTTTTCTCATATTTTATGAAATGTACAGTTTTCTCCACTAGAGTGGGCAGTTGAATGACACACAACATTCTGAGGCACAATTTTGCAAAGCAAATAAGAAAGGGGTGAGAACAGTAAAAAACAAAATAAAAGCAGACCTCTGTCTCTGAGATTTTACTCACTAAAGCTTTTTACTGACATTGGGACTGATTATTTAAAGTAGCAGAGTTGTGAAGGGCACTGGGTTGTATGGTGTGGAGTGTTTGAAGGAAATGCTGCTCCATAGAGAAAGTATTTGTATTTTCTTCACCAGTACTGTAAAAGCATAATATTTTAGTGAGTTTCTATATAAAACTGGATATTTGTGCATGTTGCTGAAGATGAATTAATCAAAGGATCCAACCTGTCAAAAGATTTGCAACTTATCTCAAGGATTGGTTACCTCTGAGTTAGTTATAATAGTTTGGGGGTACAGGAAGTACAGCCCCACAAAGGAGAGGGGAGAGTAGCCGATTTGTCCCTCACATAAAAAAAAACAAAAAAAAATATTCAGTCTTTCAGTCTCTGTTGAATGGCTTTGATTGTTTCCTCTTTAATTAAGTGTGCCATGCCTGTCCAATTTCATTGCTAAGCTCTTTGGTCAAAAATGCAAATATAAACTTTTACAGGTGTGAAAAACTGAACGGCTGCCAGCCCAGCCAGATAGAATCTTGTAAATAATTCTATGTGATTTTTAAATATTAATATAATCCACAGGCTGGTTTTACAAATGTAAAAGAGAACTATATGTTATGATTAAACTATATGTTGTACTGAGCTTCACAAATGTAACCACAGTGCACTCTGCTGGAAGAAAGCTGATAAGTCAAGCATTGTAAGACTGTTTGATCTCAAACTCAGAGCTGTGATGTCTGGACCAGCAAATACTTTCTATTGTTTTGAGACCAGAGTTAATTGCTAGAATTTACATGTATAATGTCTTTTATTGCTGTGGCTTCCTGCAGGTGCACATTACAAAAATAAACCAGAACACATCTACTCACCAGTACTCTGCCTTTGCTCTGTATGTGTGTAAGTTATTTAGAACATTGTTTCTCTTAGAAATAGATAGAAAACAGTATGTTTAGTCTAGCTGTTTTCTATGTTTATGTCAGACTATCCAACAATATTGCTTTAAAGCATTTTCCTGTGATTTCTGAACTCTTGACTAACACTGTGTTGAATTGAGGAGATTTGTCTTGTATTTTATTATTTATTATTAAATATTTTTAAACCCTTCAACTGTAGCTGTTTTGTGTAGAGATAATTTAAGCTCTTGATTACATTGCATGTATATAGTGATACTGTCCAAGCCACTCCAATAAGCCTTGCTGTTCGTCATACTTACTAATAAGATAACAATAATACTGCACAGTAAAATTGGACACCCTTTGTTAAGGGCCTTATTAGTGGTTGGTGGCAGTGATTTCTACCTTATAGCCTGGGCAGAGAAAGGGGGCATAGCTGGAGAACCTGTGCCAGGCTTCCCCAGGAGTGTCTGCATGTTTGTATATAAGCCATATCTCAAAGTGTGTGTTTGTCATCTACTTGGGCAGGGACATGAAGCACTGGTTGGACAGAGAGGGTGCTGGAGGTTTTAGCTTGACCACTAGGTTGAGACCTGTACCCTAGTTGTGCCAGTGGGGAGTCTTACTGGGGATCTGGAGAAAAAGGAAACCAGCCCTAGACTGACTATGATTTTTGTGTGCTCTTAAGGGAAATTGTACTTTACTGTGTGTGTACTTGTTATTCTCCCCAATGTGCATGTCCCTCACTGGTGCTAGTGGTGAGGATTGAGGCTTGTTGATTACTGGGCCAGTGCACAGGTGTCACAACAGGATTAATTTATTTTAGATTTTTAAGGTGGGTAATGCTATGATCCCAAAGGACCAAATTCAGTCATTGCCAGGATCAGTAGCACAAATGGTACAGAACACAATGGACATATGGATTTTTGGTAACATCAAATTGTTGAAGAATTTCTGTACAATATGGAATAACTCATACAGACAGATTACTATATATAATGGATATTACATACAAGTGAGTTAAATTAGAGATCAAATGGTACAAAACCTGATACTTAAAAAAGCACAGTATTTTAAAACATCTGATCTGCTGCTGCCCTGCTCTAAATGTAGTGCAACAGATTTCATATAAACTTCAAATAACCAAAGGCAGATGTGTAATAGGAAACTGTGGCCAGGTAAAAAGATGAAGTTATAAAAGGAACAATTTTAAGATTGATCAGTCAAAAGCAAGATCTTGTACAGATTTCACTACAGCATTAGCAGTACAAAATAGTACTGATTCAAATCTGATCAAAAATATAGTGAGAAAAAACTGGGGGATTTTTAAAGGTAATAGTGACTTATTACAGAAATTAGGAGATGAACCCAAATTTGTACAAAAAAGAGCAAAAAATTTCAAAGACTTTTTCCAAAAAAAGTTAAATAAAAATAGGGCTGTTGAAGAAAAAAGAGGACTGCTAAAGTGTTTTAATTGTAAATATTGTCATTATTTATATACTGGCAAATGCAAAAGACAAGAACAACTGAATAAGGTGCAACTTCCTCAGAGAAAACAAATTGAAATGACAACATGATAAGGTAATTGGTAAACAAGTAGAAGATTTCAAAGTGTGGAATGTTACCAAAGAAATAAACATAAAGTTAAAATGACATATTTAAAATTTTAAAATATGTGAAAGAAATCATAAAGTCATTCAAATAGCAAAGTATAATATGCAGTAATGGATTAAATCTTAGTAAAAAGTAATGGTTGAACCATAATGAGCAACTGTGTATTTTAAAGATATTATTGTATAAACAACAATAATAACTAAAATCTAGGCAATATTTAACATTCATGAAGTCAGAAACAAAAAAATTTTGTATATTTTAAAAAAAGTCTTTAACGTTATGATTTCTTTCACATATTTTAAGAATTTTAAATATGTCATTTTAAACACAATGAGTTTCACCTTATCATGTTGTCATTTCCGCTGCACCTTTGTGCTTTGGATTATTTATATACTGACAGTCATGAAATTTTAATAGGCAAAACTTTGATACAAATTCCAGGTAGATTTACTTGCAAGTCTAGAAATGTAGTTTATTTATTAGTATGTTTAGAATGTAGTTCCTTCTATATTGGTAGAACAGGAAGAGAATTATATAGGAGAATTTATGAACATCACTATGCCATAAGCAAAGGTGATGTTAAGAATGCTATGGCCAAACATTATGTAGAAAGCAAATGTAAGGTCAATTTTAAGTGTTTGGTTATCGATTCAATACACCCCAATGTCAAAAAGATAAATGTCAAAGAAGAATTGGGGTGGCTTGAATATTGTTGGCAGGTCAGATTAAATGCTTGTTTTCTCCTAGGTCTCAACAATAGAGAGGAATTTATAACATATTTAAAAAGAAAGGGACTCAAACATTAGAACTATAGTAATACGTGTCTTTTTAAAATTTTATTGTCAAGCTTTTTCAAATTGAATGTCTTAATTGATGTTTTTTACGAATTTGTATTTATATGTAGTACTTGCATTCAACCATCAGTCTGAAGAAGTCTCCGTGTTGTAAGGAGATGAAAGCGCTTACTTGTGGTTGAAATGGCATTGTGTTGGCTTCTGGAGTATTTGTGGATTAAACTTCTTTCCGTTTTATTGCCAGCGTTTTTTCTTTTTGGATATTACAAAGTTATTTGTACTGTGATTGTTAAATCAAGACCATTAGACAACCAAATGTTGATGAAGGGATATGGAAAGCCACAGTGAACTAGGACATGGTAAGTTCAAATGATCCCTAATTTAACAATTCAAAAATAAAAAAAATAAATATTTAATGTATATCAAAATTGTGAAAGTGTATATATTTCAATGTGCTTTCTTGTATACCATAGATTTTTCTGAGAAGCAATAACAGTGCATACCTGAAAGATTCACAGCCAGTAAAATTTTAAACAACAGAGCAAACAAGAACTATTTTCCTCACAATGGAAGAACAGAATTCTGGGATGGATCAAGACAGAAAAAAACCTTTTCTTCCACATGTAAGCTATATATGCCTGAAAGCAAAACATGGTTTATTTCTTAAACATCTAAACTCATAAAAAGTGCATACTTTTTTGCATCAGTATTTAAAACATGCTACAATCTCTACTGCATTTGGTCTGAGATAATTGTTCTATCACTTGCCTGGTGCTAGTGAAGGGTCCCAACCAGAGCCGCCTGCAGCCTTGCCCTTATTACTGGGTACTCCCCTAATACCTGCCTTATCCCTGGTGCTTTTTCCTATATCAGAGCTGCCTTCCTCCTTTCACCTATCGATCTGCCTAGTGGTTCCTCTCTTAAAAATTCAGGTTCTGTCCACTAGGGAGCAGTGTCTACCCAGCTACTTAACCATCTTCCCTCACTCCTTCCCACGCACTTCAATACCACTTTTTAACAATTTCTCTATACTAACTGCTAAGTCACAGCTCTACCAATTCTACCTCTACTTTCTATCTTCTCCTTTTTCCTTTATACTGCACTGCAAGAGTCACATTTACCACCTTGCTTACCTTCCTCTGTACTTACCTCCACCAAACTGATTGTTTCTCACACTATCCTGCTGCCTACCTTCCTTAGGTGTATCCCACTCCATTCGCCCTGCGGGCTCACTCTGCTCCCCTACCCTACCCCAAATCTCACCCACCCCCAGTGCATCTATACTTATACCATCCTAACCACTCCCACTTCCTCTCTACCTATACTAACCACCCCTACTTCCTCCCTACCAATTACACCCCTCCCCCTTCACCACAACAATCCTCCCACCCCCTCCCTCTACTACAATCCTTTCCTACTTACTTTCCACCTACTGCACTCCATCCTTTTTCACCAACAACACCTCCCTCATAACACACCTCATCACACCTCCCTTCATATCTTATAATACAATATCTATTTCACACCCTTTCTCCCTACACTACATACAAGACTTTATCAAAACCATAACATGACTTCAAAACACATATCATTCTTAATCCAACTACTATTACTTCTCATCCTTACTTACACCCACTACCTCACCCAACCCAACACCACAAATCATTCACCACCCTTTCACTCTACCAGCTCACTCCCTTCTACTCACTAACAATCATTTATCACAATAACCCCTGAACTCTATCCCATTAACTCCCATCTATTTTTTAACTACAAACTAAACACTTCTTATAAACTCTTTAGTCCCTCCCTAAGCTCCAATATCCACAAATATCTGAAAACTGACAACATTCAAACAAGGCAATCCAAACACCTCATTAACTTAATCCAATACCTTACAACCATACTCCTATCTGGTGACATACACCCTAACCCAGGCCCAATCACCACTACCTCTACATCTAAATCCATTCTACTAGCTTCTCTAAATGCCCAAAGTGTAGCAAACAAAATCCCTAACCTTAATGCATGGCTTCTCCACAACAAACCTGACATCTTAGCTATTTCCGAAACCTGGCTAAAACCTCATATAAAAGACACTGAAGTTTTACCACCAAACTACTCAATAATCAGAAAAGACAGGACCCATAAAAGGGGGGCGGGGTAGCTTTACTCTATTCATCCACCCTATCCATTACTCCCTGTAACAAATCCATTCCACATTTCTCCAATGGAAAATTAGTATTAGCTCTATTTCAATTAAACACAAACACATTTGCATAGTTTCACTTTACATCCCCCCTGGTGACAATGTCTCAGTACTGGAAGATATCCTATCTTGGCTTTCTATCAATATCAGCAATGAAACTATTATCATGGGTGACACAAATATTAATTGGTCTTCCATTCAATCCCCCACACACCCCTAAACATTAACCTTTATAAATACTCTCAGCTCATCAACATGACTACCAGGCCCTCTAAAGATTTCTCCAGTGGCAATACCCTAGATTGGATTTTAGTCTCTCATCCCCACTATTACACTGACAGTGGAACTTTTCCTGACTCCCTCAGTGACCATCTTCCCATCTTCACTAAATGTCTTCCATGTCCACTACAAGCAACACATAAATACATCAGCACTCGCAACCTAAAAACTTCAACCCAGTGACCTTCTCAGACTCCCTAAAATCAATAAATTGGAACCCACTAAAAACTCTACCCCTGGATAATGCTGTTGCATACTTCAATACAACTTTCCTAAATCTCCTGGATAGTTTTGCCCCCATAAAAACCAAAAGAACATGAAACAACACCGCCCCCTGGCTAACAAAAAACGCACTAACTGCCATGCGACTTAGAGACAAAACCTGGGCACGTTACCAAAGAAACAAAACTATCTCCACCCTTAATGAATTCAAAACTCTTCGCAACAAAGTTAAAAAGCTTATCACAACAGATCGACAAAACTACTACTCCATACTCCAAAACAACCATAAAACCAATCCTCAAAAATTCTGGAAAGGCATCATTAACCTCTTAAAACCTGGCTCAGCAGAAAACCCAAGTCCAGACCCAAATGCTCCAGATATCAATCTGGCCACCCAATTCAACTCTTTCTTCTTAGACTCTGTCTCTAAACTAACCACATCCTTCTCCAATAACTCCTCACCCTCTATACCTGCATCCTCCTCCTGCCTCCCCCTTCATCTCCTACCTCTCAACTCCCACCTTTCTCCCTAAAACCCATCCCTACCTCTACCATAAAAAAACTCTTGCAAAAGCTAAAACCATGTACTAATACACCTGATAACATACCCTCATCCTTCCTCAACATAGCTGCCGAAGGCATTGCTTTCCCCATCAGCATCCTAATCAATCGCTCTATCCAAGAAGGTCTTGTTCCCACACTCTGGAAAAGAGCTTTCATCATACCCTTGCACAAAGGAGGCAATAATAACAATATCACTAACTTCCGTCCCATAGCCATCCTTTCTCCTATATCAAAACTCTTAGAAAATGTATCCATCTCCAACTCCTTCCCTATCTCCTAGATAATAACTTACTAACTTCCACACAACATGGTTTCAGACCCGGCCACAGCACCATGACTGCCCTCCTTTCCTTCCTGGAAACAGTAAATACAGCCTGAGATTCTGGCTCCATTGTATCAACCCTCCTTCTTGACCTCTCTAAAGCCTTCGATACTATATCTCACAGCCTTCTCCTAACTAAACTATCTAACCTAAATCTATCCCCTACTGCTCTCAATTGGTTCACCAGCTATCTCTCCCATAGGCAACAAGCTGTCAAATGGAAAACTGCCATCTCCTCCTTCCTGAACACACCCACTGGTGTCCCCCAAGGTTCCATCTTGGGTCCTCTCCTCTTCAATATATTCATAAATGACTTCTTCCACTCAATTCCCCATGCCAAACTTATTCAATATGCAGATGATTCTACAATTATCTGCACAGCCACATCCATTCCCACTCTCTTAAAATTAACCCAAGAGGCCTTCTCCACCACAGAACAATGGATGAAAAACAATCATCTAGCACTCAATTCATCAAAAAACCAAACTTATGGTATTTACTCCCTCAAAAAACACAACCATTGATAGAAATCTACTCTCTATCATCAGCCAAAACAACACACCTCTTGAACTAGTATCTGAAACCAAATTGCTAGGGGTCCAGATAGATGACCAACTTAAATTCAATAGCCATCTACAACTAAACATAAAAAAACCCACTACAAACTTGGCATGCTATATCGACAAAATCGATTCCTCACTACATCTACTAAGCTCACTCTTGCTACAACATTCCTCATGCCTTCCCTTCTATACGTCACTCCTCTTCTAACAAACCTACAATCATCCCTCAAAACAAAACTGTCCTCCTGTTATAATAAAATTGCCAAATTTGCCACTAGTCACAAAGCATCTACCCACCACTGTGTATCTTTCCACAAACTAAACTGGCTTGAGCTTCCTAACTATCTCTCCTTTACTCAGCTCACCTTTGCTCACAAACTCATTTTCCATCCATCCCTCTGTCCCTCACTCAGCTCCACTTTTAAAATGCACATGCCACAAAGACTCCTAAGATCTAATAACCAAAATCTGATAGAACTGTACAAACCTCTTCACTCTCCAGGGAAAAACCTACTGTCCTTTGCCCTGGCATGCCTATGGAACTCCCTTCCCCCCTCCATCCGCACCACTACTAACCTCCCAGCTTTTAAAAAATCTCTACACACGCACCTAACATCCTCCTGGGAATGCTCCTGCTCCCACCCCTCATAGCCTAGTCTGACCTCTACAGGCAACCATATCATATATAACCAGATACTATAAATAAGCAAATGCAATAACGCCTAATAATGCTTAAATTCTACTATTCCACTCAAGATACTACATATTTACTACAGCAATGCTATGTTTGTTATACATAATGTAACCAAGGTAGTCTATTTGCAGCTGCCTAAACATTAGATTCTTTGCACTGTAACCACCTGTCCTCAGTTTTTGTCTTGAACCCACAATTGTCTACATTTGTGAACCACTGTTATAGTTTTGTTACCACTGTTTTTGACAATCTGTTTTAATATGATTGTAAGTGTTAAAGTGTGAACTTCTGTAATCTTTTGTATCTTTGTTTTGGAGCTTTTCTCCCCAGGACTCTACTGAAAACGGGTTCTTCTGGCCCAGTGGACAATCCTGGTAAACCAAGTATAAATAAATAAAAATAAATAAATAAATAAATAAATAAATAAATAAATAAATGTATTTTGTATTCATGAACATTTTGACTGAAAAGGCACAGGCAGTTTGTCTCATCCTTCTTATCTTGTTTATGCAGCTTTGATAAGGGATTATTTAATTTATCAGGTACATGTCAATAACAAAACTGGAAAGAAATTTGTCCAGTTTGAAATTATAAACAATTTTTTCAGTTACTCTGATACATTATTAAAGATCATAACATGTCAACATATACCAAATATTCATGTTGTGGAACCTGATATACTCCAATTCTGGCATCTACAACACAGACAAATACTCCATAAATAATGAACATTTGAAAGATCATGTTCAAATCCTTCAACAGTCTACAGATGTCAAAGTCCCATTCAGCCTCCTCATAAACATTGCAGGTAGATGAAACATTGCAAATACATGAACTATACCAAGCAGGTGTATCTGTACAAATATAACTGCTTAGCAAACTTAATTTTCTGATTTGGTATATAACAATATTCCTTTCCAATCTACTAGGCTAACGAACAACAGGACCCTTATAAGCCTAGCTGTGTAACCCAAATGTGGATACAAATTTGATTCATCCCCTGTATAAAACAAATTTGTGGGTCACATTTGAGTTGTACGGCTTGGCTTATAAAGGCCCCAGTAGTTGTGAGCCTTGTATTCACCTATGAACATATGAATTTAAAATGTATGGATTGGCAAGGAATACAGTCTACCAACATGACTTGCTCAGTGTCACACAGTAGCCAAATGAGGGCTAAGGGAATCAAACCATGTACCACACAAACTATAGCTCATAGCCTTAACCCTCTGCATCAACTGCCAGGTGATATTATTACCTCGCCATGTGTGTCCCCCCAAAGTTCTGCCTTCACTTCATGACTGCAGGAATGATAATGGGAGAAAAAAAGCTAGATGCATTGACCAAAGGCAAGAAGGGGCAGTCTTATCTGAACCACCAATTAGCCAGGTATTGGGGTCAGTACAGCAGAGAGGAAAGGGAGCATCTGAGCATATACCTCAAAGAAAGTCACACAGCTGTTGAGGTAATTAAGCAATTAAATATGGGGCACATTTTGTGGGAAACAATATACTGTGTGTATTCTGAAACATGAAACAATGGTTATACTCTTGTCCACTGGTGCAAGATAAGTTCCGTTTATATTTGGTTAATGTACTTACTTATAAAACACCTAAATAATGAGTGCAGTTGTCTAAGAATGTGGCAAACATTTTTGGATGAGTACATCTGTAGCATGTTTAACACCATCTAACTTCAACTAACATTGAATGACTACCAGACTATATTAAAACAAGTTCTAGGTTCAGTTTTTTAAAGAGCAACTTGAACACTTATTATGGGGATGACTGTTTGATGTATTGACTGGCTAGAAGGGCATTACTGCCTGTGCCTAAAATATCTGTATGAGTGTATGTATGCATGTATATATGTAAGCATATGTTTATCATTAAGATATATATATATATATATATATATATATATATATATATATATATATACACCTGCCTTGACCTGTTTGTAAATGCGCCTGAGAGCAAAAAACAAATAAACAAGCGAGATAAATATATATTTTTCCATTTCACTTATTTTGTTCTGTTTTAATTTTCATAAAAACTGCTTCTTTCACTTAGCCAACTGCATTAATATATTACTGGAGTACAAAATACAAGGATACTTTCATAGGTAGGTGTACAGAGCTGAGCTTCAGCACAGTGTAATTTTTAAGCTTTCCATCAAGTCTTATACTCTCATTACACAACCTAGTGTGTTTTTATAATGTTTTTTAATCAGAGATTGTCAGCTGATGTCAGCTAATGTCTTATTCATGTAATTATACACCATTCCAGATAAATGTATTACTTCTGCTAGAGGTAAGTTTTTGCCAGCACAGAGTGAGAAAACTAGTTTAGCCTTGCAAATGTAATTTCAGGCAAAGTTGTTGAGTCACTCTTTGTAATGATAGAACTCAATGTTTCTGATGAGTCTATAATGCATACAACAAATCACTGCAAGTTTTGACCTCAGATATATCGGCATAATCAGAGTCTGCAAAATCTGTGACAATGGAGATGTTTTTCAGAAAGACACCATGCATCATCAAGCACTTTATCTTTTTCTGTAGGATGTTTTTTTTCTTGTTAATGCAGAAAGGCTCAGATGACTAAGACAGGGTCAGCATCTGGCCTGTTCAGCCCAGCGTAAAAGAATTAAGGAAAATTTGGAAGCTGTAAAAATTCATTTTTCTCTTTGTTGTAACATTTCACATGCATACTGCTTGATCCATTTTTGGGTGACATTTATATGTGAGATGGGTATTAATATTATTGCAGTTTTCTCTCCTTATAAGTTAGCAATAAAAACATTGACATTCAGATGGATGAAACAAAAGTATATATCAAAGGTTGCAACCTTGCTGTTTATTGTTACAAGATTACACAACCGCTGGCAAGGCACCTGATGATGAGCAAATCTGCAATTAAAATAATTAAGCTGGAGAATTTAAAGGTGCATGGGGCTTGCCCCGATTAAAAAACAAAACAAAAAAAAAAAAAAAAACAGGCTTACTTTTTCTATCAACTGGATTTTAATATTTGATTTTTTTTGTTGCCCATTTTGAACTAATAATTTGATTATCAGCTTTCCAAATGGGAAGCGTTATTGTGTCCCACAGGTAAATGCACACATTGTCAGAAAGCTCAAAAACTACACTTGTGCCAAAACAGCAGCAGATACTTTTGGGAAAATCACATTCTGCTGTGAGAATGACAAGCATTGAATAGTTTTTTTGCTGATTTTCATTATTTTATCTATTGAGTCAAGAGGTAATAAGAGGGTTAAAGGAGAGTCAGGAAGTGAGTCGATATATTTTGCAGATTAACAGAATTAAGGAAAGGTCTGGAGACTGGGAAAGAAATTAATGTAGTTTCCTCTTTTTTTACATTTCTCATAGATTACAGCCTGATGTACCTCTAAACTGTCCTCAATTTTGCATAGCATCCCAGATTTTGCCTCACATTTTTATTTGGTCCCTTGCAAAAAATTTTGACTTTCTGGTAAATCACTGAAGATTATAGTAGGCCAATAATGACAGACAGAGTTGTTTTCCTCTTATTGTTCAGAAGATTCATGCTGATGCAAAAGCTGATGTACTATTAACCTTTAAAATGAGTGTGAGTAATACTTAAAAAATGTCTCAGATGTTTGTCCTTTGTCCCACCCATTATTTTTGGTTTTGTTCCTGATTCTTGAGCAAAGAAATTGTGAACTATGGTGCCTGATACGGTTTTGTGTGCAGCATTTATATGGTCATTAGAACTGGTGGTTTTCACCCCAGAGAGGAATTAGTGGGCAGTTACTTAACAACGATTGACTGGCACAGCAATACATTTTCAACTTCCTACCATGCTGCGTGCTTTCCAAAGAAAGGCAGGCATTTTCTGAAAGTCAGAAAAGTGACTTTTGCTCGCAGTTTTGTTAAATGTAATATAGTAATATACCCATTTTCATGACTGAAAAGATCTACATTCATTTGTCTCTTCTCATGTGTAATCAGCCTTTCTAGTGATTCCAGTGTGAGGTGGATCTTTTGGAGTCAAATACAGTTTTTGTTTGTGTTTCTATGGTTTTTAGGAAGCGTCTTTAGAAAAATATCAGATTACACATATTGAAACTAGCTAGAAATTACCTTCATTAAACTAATGTTACTAATAACTTTTTGTGTGTTGCAAGTACAGCGGATTGTAAAACTTTGTTTTGTTAGATGTGTCATGCATTTTAGAAACACTATCGTAAATCCTACATACTCTAAGTCACAGTGCATAGCATTATATTAGATATTAGGTAGAAAGTAATATAAAAAGGTTTTAGTAACTTATATGTATATGTGCAATATAAACAAATATAGAGTAACTTATACAGTTAACGAATACTGAATTTTGTTAGACTTGGATAGTGTGTTTTGAGGATGACTCTTCCAAATGGAAAAAAATGGGAGGATAATATGTTACGGTAGATGTGGAGGTAAAAGGTAGTTTAGCAGCAATGGTAAAGGTAAGTCTCCTGCATTCTGGTTTGTGTAGGTTTGGATGTTGCTTCAGTGACTGAGAACAAGACTTGTCCTGATTGACAGGCAGATTTACCTACTGATTAACAAGTATCAGGGAGTGGAACTTGTTACAATACTTTTATGCTAACAGGCTTCTTTCTACCACCCTATTACTTGCATATACTAACTTCAAGATTATAAACCCTAAGGAAAAAAGTGAGTAATGTAATAATTCCCCAAGTAAACAATTTTCAAAATATTTTCTGCATATTTATTACCTGTTTTACTTACTAACTTACTACAAGTTTTTTTTTCCTTAGTATAAGTCATGAACATGTATTGGCTG
Source organism: Protopterus annectens (assembly GCF_019279795.1). NCBI lineage: Eukaryota > Metazoa > Chordata > Ceratodontiformes > Protopteridae > Protopterus > Protopterus annectens. The sequence goes on along the minus strand of NC_056746.1, from coordinate 1,080,372,777 downwards.
GGAGGTGTTGACATTACTAACTGAGAGATGGCTTAAGGTGAGGCTTTCTACTGCATATTCTGCTAGACACTAAAACTAAACATAGATGGTTTAATTAAAAACATTTCAGGTGGTGCAGGTTTTGGGAATTATAATCTATTTGGGGAGCAAGGTAAACCACAGGTAAGTAAAGAATGAAGATTCATTGTGGATTGAAGGGAAGGGATAATAGAGAAGACAACAGGATAGAAGGTGTGTGTGTCATCAAGGGATGAAGAATGGAAAATAATGTTATTTGGGCTGGTAACGGTTGTTTGGCATCTTGCCATATAAGGGTGCGTTGGATATGGGAGTAGGAGAAGGAAGGCTAATGACAGATGACAGTTACTTAAGGAGCGATAACTACAGAATAAAAGGGATAGATAACATGAAACTTTGGAAGGGGCATGGGAAGAAGAGGAAGAAGCACTGACAGCAACGTTGGTAAAAGCATAATGAAAATGTTATGATGGTGACTGTAAGACAATGGAGAATGGAGAAAGGAGTAGCTTAAGTGTGCATACGTAAGTCCTAGGAGATGGTTTACAGGTGGTGGTGATAAGAAGAGAGGAACGCCGGTAGTTAGATTAGAGAATTTAAGGTTATGCACCATTAACAGCTTGCTTCCTGTAATCCAAAGTTTGAGTCCCTCAGGCCATATTTACCTACTGACTGACTCTGAGCAAGTCACTTAGCCAGATAGTGCATCTAGGTTGAGTCTGAGAACGGTTCATGTGGATTAGTCCTGTACCATAGTTAACGAATGATATAAAATAAAATAAAATAAAATAAATAAGATGCAGTACGACAGGTAATAGCATGGTTAGCAGGAAAGAACAAGAGCGATTTATGTGAGGTAGAGTTGTAGTGCAGTGAGAAGAGCAAGAGATTAGGGCTTTGTTCTACAAACAAGAGAGAAGATATGAAGAGCGATTAATAGGAATAAGCTATAAAGATGATCCGTTAGATTAAGTAAAAGAATATAAGTCAGTTGATGAAGATAGTTCTCAATCACCAGAAAAGAAAAAACAGTAATATTGGATAAACAGAACTTCTCATCAATGTCTGGGAGCATCAGAAATAAAAGGTGAGTTGACATAACACAAACATGTATTTTATGTTGGTAAGATGGATAGGGCTTTAAGTCAACGTATCTATGAGCATGTATATGCCTTAAAAACAAAAGATATAAGGAATGCCTTATATATATATATAAATATAGCAGAGTATAATGAATTCAAAAAGTTCTTATATTTTTATGCTAGAAAAAGTTTCTCAGAACATTAAAGGGGTGATTGAGAAATGTTTCTGGAAAACAGGGAATTATTATGGCAAATTAAAATGAATGCCACCCAATACCCTGGAATCAATGCTAAAATATCAGTCAAAAGTATATTAGCATTAAAATCTTCGGACTTGTGATATGTTTTAGGATTTAAACATTATTAGAATTTTGCTAGATTTATTTATAGATTTATATTAAATGTTTTAGGTGTTAATATTTAATACATGTATTATTCAAACTGTTTAAAATGTGTTTTAAAAAAGTTTTGCTTTATATACATATATATTATTTGTTTAAATCATATTGGGAAGGGTTTTCATTGTAATAAGAAGTGTTTTATGTGATTTTGATTGGTTAATTAGTTGAGTGACAGGACTATATAACAGAGTTATGTGGTATTTTTATTTTATCTGATGAAATCCAGTATTAAACGGACAAAAGTGCTTTATCTTTTGTATATTTAATAAACAATACTAGTTCTACAATGGCTCAACAGTGTTTTTATTGTGAATATTTTGTTTTTTACACTGTGTATTTTTCCTGGTTATTTGTTTATTATATGTGGTATGAGCCATATTGTTGGAACATCATGGTTTTACACTGGAATTGATAATGGATGGTCTGGGTAAGAGTGGTAGTTTAAAAGACGATTTAACTTTACTTGTGGACTTGTTACCACAAGTATTAAATTCTTGTAAAACAGAAACAATTTGTTCCAATCCTTCTGTTACAATTGCTAGGACACCCTTGCAGTTTGATTTAAGGGGGAACATCAACAGCAGAGGGAGTAGATGTGGAAGGGAACATGTTGAGTTGCACCAGCTTGTGGGAATGAGAGTCGAGGTGTGAAGGCGATGGTGAAAAGCGAGTAGCTGGGCAGCTTTTGAATAAACAATTTAATTCCTTTGTGCATCATTGTCAATGTGTGACATTTAATGGCAATGGAAACAATGCCAAAAGTGGTGGAAAAGAATGTGTAGACATTAAAACATGGCTCCAACATAAACCTGTATGGAAGCGACCAGGCACCACTGACTTTGATAACTGAGAGATAAGACTTTGTTTATTTGATAAAATTAAACTATTGGAGAAGTTATTATATCGATATAGGAGTCTGCATCTGGATAATGTGTTTTTTGCAGAGTCAATAGCTATGGGACAAGTGTCAAAAGGCATTAGAATATGGAAATATCATAATGGGTTACAGGCTGCTCCTGTTTTACATTCGGAACTGTTTGACAAAATGGGTTTTGAATACATGAGACTCTTAATTACAGACAATAATAAGAAATTAAATAATTTGAAGGATGAAATTAGTAGCATTCAAAAGAAATCACAAGAAGATTTACTATTTGATATGTATCCCTACCAATATGAGCAAATGTTTAATAAAATTGACATTCAGTGTGACAACATTGTTAGGAGAAAGGAAAAAACATTCCTTCAGAATAAAGAGGCCTAAGGAAGTAAAAAGGGCTATCCGGCCCCTAATGGAAACAGTAAACAGCAGATTTCCGAGGTATCAGAAATTGGAGGGGAAAGTAGTATTTCATAAAAATTCCTCCTTTGATCATTGTAACAATGATAACAGGGTTGTTTCAGGAAAAAAATTATGGTGAATCATGGGGGAGAGCCAGCGATTATTTATTTATTACTTATTTATTTATTGCATTTGTTTACCGGGAAAGTCCACTGAGCCTAGGTGATCCCATTTTCAGTGGCGGCCCGGGGAGAAAAGCTCCACAATAAAATTCAACATTACAGAAATACAAATATCAAAAATGTAGCACTATTCACAATTTTTTAGCAATTCCATTGCAGTTTTATGGTAGTCCATCAATGATATCAACATGTACTTTTGGTCATATAGATGCCATAGACATTACTGGTTGGGAGGCGGAAAAAACAGTAACATCATATACAATTATTTACATGCATTTAAATCTGTGTAGGCAGTGTAGTAACAGTCATAGGTATGGCTGCAGACCTGCTAAGAGTGCATACCTGTAGCTCCAGAGAGTGGTCTGTCTAGGCAGTGTAGTAACAGTCATAGGTATGGCTGCAGACCTTCTAAGAGTGCATACCTGTAGCCCCAGAGAGTGGGAGTAGTGAGATAAGAAGAAGAGTTATTTTTGGCATGGGCATAACCAGCAGGTAGACAAGTGTTGTCTGAGGTATTTTTTAAAGAGAGCAGGGTATGAGATGGAGGTTATTGAGGTTGGGAGGTTATTCCAAAGTTTGGAGGTAGTGAAGGAAGGATATATATATATGCAGATTATATATATATATATATATATATATATATATATATATATATATATATATATATATATATATATATATATGTGTGTGTGTGTGTCAGTTGCCATCATTTATGTAGGGCTGAAGACTACAAAGTGAGTTTATTACTCGTATAATTGATGAGAAAACAAATCTTTGTTTTGGAATGCCAGACATTTCTCCTTTATTCAACAACACTGTACTATAAAAATATGTGCATCTCTCCAAACATTACTGGACAGCTTTAGAAGCTGGTTGTAGTGTCAAGTCTGCAAGGAGTTTGGGTGATATGAGGCATCCTGAAATGAACACTAACACTGTGAGTTGTTTCATGTTCCTTTTCATGTAACTTGTATATGCTATGTGGATATAGTGCTTCTGAAATAGCAAAACAACAAGAGGAATTTGAAAGTTCAGATGGGGTGAGCCAAGCAGTGATAACCAAGAATATAAGAGTATAGCTATAGGGAGAAAAGATAATTGGAAAAACAAGATCAGTTGGGATTTACTGGTAGGTACAATATGTACTCCTTCTGCAGAAGCCTAGTTAACTACTGCAGCTGCTGCTAGCATGTTTGCTGCACTGCGTGGTTTCAGCATAAATTAACTGTATCCCATTTGTCAGACAGACATATGAAAGACAGGATTAGAGATGATCTATTTCAAATTCCCAACAAATATGCAAATACGTGTGTGAAAATATTTATTTTATTAAACAGAGTCCTGATTTTATTTTTTGTTTTCAGCGTACTGTATGTAAATATTTCATGATGAATGTGTACCTCTGTTCCCTAGTTTTTTCCAAGACCTGCTTCAGCACTGAGAGAATTGATTGTTTTGTAATGTGTATAAGTCCTCTAGGGACACATGGTAGAACCTCATGAGCTTGTAACAATGAATGTGTGTTGCTAGTTTTTTTTTTAGTGCATCATTTATAAAGCTATGGAATCACTCACATGTAAGGTGCCCACTTAATGCTTTCTCCAGGGATGATAACTCTTTTGCAATTTTAAAACATAAACACTTTGACTGACCACTGACCGTTAGCAGCTTTTATGGAGCTAAAGCTCTACCATTTGGTTTAGTATGTACTGATCATTCAGCAGGAGGGGATTTCTGCAACTGCTTCTGGTCAGCTTGGACAAAAAAACTGTGTACACAAAATATCTGCCTAATGGTCTGTCCTAAGTCCAAGCCATAGAAAAAAAGGACATTTTTTGTGATGCAAGCCGCCAAACAGCACTTGTCCCAGTCTTATTCATTGTCCCTAAAACATCGGTCACACTAGCCAAGCCTGATTCTACAGTGAGGCAAGATGGGTACCTCCAATATAATACTGCAGGGCATTCAGACTTGTAATCAGTATACAATTCATGGGCTGCTCCAACCTTCTCATCATACAGCAGATTATAAAATACACAGTGCAACAATACAAAAGACTGGCATTCTGGGACTGGGATGCCAACTGTGACATAATGCTATCCTTGTTTATTAAAGATAAACTCTCCTTTGACATTGCACTGAAAGAACCACCGAGATCACCACAAATTTCAACATATTCATCTTCCATTTTGCCAAAAGCCAGCTTAACAGGGTGGCTCTTTTATGTAGAAGGCCTATGAGAATATTATGATGCCATTTTCATGAAGGTGATCCTTGATGAGAAATCATGAATCCAATCCTCCTCTATGTCAAACTGTATTTGTATTACACAGCTTAGAATCTCTTCCTGTCATTTCACCGCATTTCAGTAAACTACTCACAATGCCATATACACGGCAATGGAGAACTGACATTAAAATATACAATTAAATTACCTGTTTAACTGTTGTAGGCTACACACTTAAGTGTGATAGCCATTTCTGTGCATTTAAAGTGTTTTTTTGATCGTATCTGCTTTATTTTCTGAAAAAAAAAAAAAACTTGTTTTCCTGCCTTTCTAAGCTAGTATAGTCCAGTTTTCAGGTTAGTGCTGAATTCAGGGCTGTGTTACAAGTTTCTGTGTTTGCCCATACCTTAGTTGGATAGAAGGAAGTTTCTCTGTTCACTGTGAGAGAGGAAGCTTTGAGCAGCATATCTGTCCCTGGAGGAGTGGTTTCAGCCCAGAAATTAGTAGTTTATTGGCCATTTTGGGCTAATTTCTCTCTTTCATTTCCCTGCTATAAAACCCGCATTTGAAAGGTTTTTGTGCTAGTATACAGCTCAGCAAGCTCCTGCCTGGTGCCCTGCAGAGTTCTACAGCAGCAGAGAGACAAAAGAGAGACTTTGGAGTGATTAAGTATCATTTTTCTGCATTTTCTTGCTGCCTTTAGCTAATTCCTCCTAAAATGCCAATTTTCTAGAGTTTCTGTGATTTAAAAAGCTTGTTTCAGCTACATATTGCACTTATTTTACTGCCTGCACATTAACAAAGTTGTTTTTGTGTTTAAATTACCTGTTTAACTGTTGTAGGCTACACACTCAAGTGTGATGGCCATTTCTGTGCATTTAAAGTGTTTTTTTATCGTATCTGCTTTATTTTCCGAAAAAACAAAAACAAAACAAAAAATATATACTTGTTTTCCTTCCTTTCTAAGCTAGTATAGTCCAGTTTTCCGATTAGTGCTGAATTCAGGGCTGTGTTACAAGTTTCTGTGTTTGCCCACACCTTACTTGGATAGAAGGAAGTTTCTTTGTTCACTGTGAAAGAGGGAGCTTTGAGCAGCCTATCTGTCCCTGGAGGAGTGGTTTCAGCCCAGAAATTAGTAGTTTGTTGGCCATTTTGGGCTGATTTGTATCTCTTTCATTTCCTTGCTATAAAACTCACATTTGCGCGGTTTTGCGCACCAGGCAGTGCCAGTTAGCTAGGGTACAACTATTCCTGGCTCCACAAAGTCTACTCTTCAATTTTTCCCTTGGAACTAGACAAACTTTCAACTTAAGCACTCAAACCATTCACTTCTCATCCCGGCACTTGCTCAAAACTCATAGCAAGCACTAATAAACCTTAACACTAGACCCCCCCTATACTGTAGAGAAGGACAAGGCTCTCTATTTGACCTTACCATCCAATCAGTAAAACAGTTCACTGTACCTATCCAGGCATGTCCAAAGGGCAGTTTCAGGTGTACTCTCCAGTCCAACTGGTGAATCTGGGCATTTTGAGGCAATGTTACAATTGCCTCATGTACACAGACAACCCTCTCCTACTTCCACCAAACTCTAATATATGCAAGAGATGCAATTATACAGCCAAACTGGAGGCTAAGCTCTCTCAACCCAAGACTGGACCAGGCAGTCAAGAGGAGAAGGGAATTACTTGCATCACACCACCAGTCTCACACAGACCTATGAAACCAGCACTGGCAAAAAACACACATAAATACATGAAAACATACTCGTAGGCTCTAAATAAAAATCTGCAAAAGCAACAGAGACCTCCAAAGCAGACATCCAAGCAACCTCCAACCTCCAACACAAACCATGAAACACATACCATACATGCCACACAATCACAGCCCTTAAGGCAAAATAACATACCTAACACACTAATAACTGGTGACTCTATAGTCAGTTACACTGACGTCCCACTCACTAGGTTGAACAAGGAGAAGGTTACCATTAACTGCCTTTCGGTTGCCAGGATCCGCCACATAAAACAAGCACTCAGGTCACTCCAGAACAAGCACAAATATGACTCTATTATTGTCCATGTTGGTGTGAATAACCTGAGCCATACCTCCCTGGACTACATGAAAAGAGAAACTGAGGAGCTCTCTGATCATGTACCCCATGCTGGTATGACCCTGACCCTGAGTAGCATCCTGCCCTCACCAAGAATGATACAATGGTATAGAGAAAAAAATTATCAATTTCAACAATTGGCTAAGCTTCTGGTGTCATTCAAAGGGGATCCAGTGTCTGTCAGCCTGGGATAACATGCTCGACAAGCCATGGTGCTTCGCTAGAGATGGTTTGCACCTGTCACCCTTAGGCTTTCGAATGCTGGCCAAGGCTCTTGCCACCCCCATAGTGCCTTTTTTTAGGCAAGGCTCAAAAGACAAACCCACTGCAGTAAATAGCACAAGTAACAAAAAACTGAGGGTAATGCTACTCAATGCCAGAAGTCTAAACCTCAAAATGCATGCACTCGAGGCACTCCTCAGTATGGAGAAAGTCAATATATGTGCAGTAACAGAAACCTGGTTTAACGCTCCAGAGAGCACCCCAGCACTACCAGACTACAACTCATACCATACATTTCGGCCACAAAACCCAGACTGAAATCCAAAAGGCAGGGGAATATCCATATTCATCAAGGATACCCACACTTCCAGGTTAGTGGCACAGCACAATGCTTCAGAGATCATCCACATGCAACTAACAATGGGCAAAACTGCTATTCAAATTATAGCTTGCTACAGATCACTCACCATGTCCCAGGACCACCACTCCGCATTCCTGGAAACATTGGGAAACATAAAGGTCCTACCAAACACCCTGATATTGGGTGATTTCATTTACCCAAACATTAACTGGGAGAACAACTCAAGTACAAACTCCTTTGCCCAACATTTCCTAGAAATTAAAAACTTAAATGCTCTGGATCAACTGGTCAACACCCCCACCAGAGGTAACAACATATTGGACTTGGTCATCACCAACACTGGCGACCGGTGTTCCACACCGGAGGTCAACCACATGCTGGTTAGATCTGACCATAAACTAATCACTCTGGATATCCACATTCCACCACCACCCTCGGTCAAAGAAACCACCTTGAAAAACTTTTCAAAAGCAAACTTCACATTACTTAAGATCAAGGTGGGAAGTTTCAAAGCCCCCATGCTAAAGGATAATGCTGTCCAAGCTGCAAAATCCTTTACTAATGCACTCTACGGGCACCTACAAGAATGCACAAATCGTGCTATCCCAAACAAAACCAAGACTCACTCCTCCAAGAAAAGGAAACTAGTCTGGTGGACCCCTGCCATAAACAAGCTATGCAACAGAAGGAGGAAACTAGTACAGAAAAGAGTAACATCCCAAGAAGGGAAGACATCCCTGATCAGTATCAGCAAGAAACTACATTCCCTCAGAAAATCATCCAAGGCTAGCTTCGAAAGGAAAATTGCTGTGGACTCCAAAGATAACCACAAGGCATTCTTTAACTATGTCAAGAATCTAAGTGGCAATTCTCAGATTTGCTCGGAATTAGTGCAGAATGGCACAAAATACACTGAACCAACCAATATAGCCAACATCCTGGCAGTCAGGTTCCATGCAAACTTCACCCCCCTCTCACCCCCAAAAGGGCCCATAACTATACCAGAAGAATGTAGTGCCCCTGAAATCACAGACACTCTGGCTAAGCCCTCTCCAAAGCCAAAACCACAGCATCAATGGGACCGGACGGTGTCCCAGGCTATATCCTACATAAGCTCAAAGACGAATTAACCCCTCACCTAAACACACTGTTCAAACTCAGCCTCTCCACAGGCTACATGCCCAAAGAGTGGTGCATAGCAATGGTTATTCCGCTCTACAAAGTTGGAGCCACAACGGACCCCAGGAACTATTGCCCTATAAGCCTGACTAGCTTGGTCTGCAAAGCTATGGAGCGCATCATCATGGATCTTATTAACAGAGACATAGGAAACCTCCAAACACTGGACCCTATCCAGTTCGGCTTTGTTAAGGGCAGATCATGCCTCCTAAACCTGGTGGACTTATTTGAGACAGTTACCAAGGCTATAGATGAGGGAAAGGTGGTCCACATAGCCTACCTAGACCTTGCAAAGGCCCTCAACACCATTCTCCACTCAGGTATTATAGACAAGCTCACCAGCCTGAACATAAACCCCTATGTCACGAGATGGGTTGCCAACTGGCTCACAGACAGAATCTACATGGTAAGAGTTGTGGGAGCTAGGTCTGACTCTAAACCGGTTACAAGTGGCATTCCCCAGGGCTCAGTCTTAGGACCCCTCCTATTTGGCATATACTTCTCAGAGGTACAGGCAAGCAGAGGAGGACTATGGCTGACCATGTTCACAGACGACTGCAAACTAGGGGCTATAATTGATTCTCCGGCTGACACAGACATCCTTCAAAAGGGTCTCACTGATACAGATACCTGGTGTTAAAACCATGGCCTCAAGCTAAATGTCAAAAAGTGCATAGTCAACACCTTTGGAAAAAACAAAGTACCCACAAACTACCACATAGGTGGTAGCCCCCTAAATATGGAAGACGTAATAAGGGATCTGGGGACCCAAGTAGATAGTAACCTCTCCTTTGATAATCACATTGCCAAAGTGGTTAGAAAATCCTTCTATGTGGCCCACCTAATCACAAAAGGGTTTGCATCCAGATCGAAAGTGGTCATTGGGCCCCTCTACGCATCACTCATCAGACCCATCATAGAGTACAGTGCTCTATTTGGGATGTACCTTACAAGACACCTACAACAACTGGAAAGACCACAGAAGTACCTCACCCAGAGGATTACTGGCCTCAAGCAGATGCCCTATGCAGCTCAACTGAAGAAACTCCAGCTCTACTCGGTTGCATACCGCCTACTCAGAGGTGATCTCTGCCTGACGTACAAAGCCATGTCCAACCCAGAATTGATGGACATGCTCCACCTAAAGAAAACCATATTCCCTCAAGCCACACACTCCAGGGATCTAAACCTCACCACAACAACAAATTGGACATGCTGGAGGGATAGATTCCTGTCCCAGAGACTTCCCATGCTCTGGAACAAGATTCCAAACTACATTAGGCAGAGCTCCTCGCTAAACCTCTTCAAGAGAAACCTTGATGAGTGGATGGGAAATAGAAAGTTTATCCCAGGGATCACTTCAATGATTCTGCTGGACAGAGGCACAGGGAACTAATCTAAGGGGGCGGCGAAAGCCAGCACATCCCGGCTAGGCTTATAAATACCTTTGGTCAGATAGCCTAGTACCTAGCTATGAACCTATGAACTAGCCAGTACTGCAAACATGAATTTTAAGAACCAAGTGTTCCATTAATGTGAAATCATTGCTAAAGCTGGGCAGAAGTATGGATGTTGGTCATGACAACTTTGCAGTTTAACCAACATCAGCAAACACCTTATAAAATCATACAGGCAGAATAGATCTATAATGAAACAGCAAGTCTTGTAAAATCAGAAAAAAGATAACCTCAATTAAATGCTAAAAGCCCAGAAAAATATAAACACACAATGTAGGCCATGCAAAAAAGAATGAGGTTAAATATTTTGTGGGTGGCTGCATCCTCATCACCTCCAAACATGAGCTCCAACCTCTAAATATATTACCTCTGAGGTCATGCATACTCTGAGAAATTAATTAAATGAAAAAAGAAACTAATCTTTTCACTTTATTCCAAGTTACCCAATTGCAGTGATAGTACTAAACTGCAGAAGCAATAAAATAATAGCTGACCCTCTGAAACATTAACAGTGTTAGACTTTGCGGAATGGTAAGCAACACTTCAATTGTTGAAAAAGCATTACCAGATAAATCATACTATTCCATGCATAATGTTTAGGTCTTGGAAATGATACATCAGTTGATCAATAATGTGCTTATGTAATCTGCATACTTACTAAAAGCAGGCTTATCAACCTAATGACAGACATTCTGTTATAACAGATATGACATTTTATGAAAGTATAAAGCCATTATCATTAGCATTCAAAGCACCGAACAACAATCCAAAATACATCTTCTAAACATTGATTCACTTACAGCTGTCATGCCCAGCTGGCATGACTAGGTACATACCCACTGAAGGTTATGTGGTTGTTGTGATTTTTGGGACAACAGAATCTACTTCTGTCAGTGGTATGACATTTAAACAATAATGATGAAGATATATGCATATGCTGTAGTCACATTTAAAGCACCAAGCAACAATTCAAAATGCTTCTTGTTTCAGGGTGTAGATTTAAGAAAAAAGTCTCATTATTATATGTGTAAAACTTATACTTTGTTGCATTCTGACCTTTGAATGCAACTAGACTTGCAAGACAAATTACTCATGTTGACTGTAACAATATTTATTATACCCTATTACTATGTGTAATAACTATTTTAGATCATACCCTTTATTAGAGCTCATAAAAGTCTGGCTGTTTGGCACCGTTTCTTTATTTGTAGCATGTTTAAATAGCTTCATTACATCTGCAGTCAACATTTCCTTTAGCAGCTTAGCCTGACATCAAAATATTCATCCTCCAGAGAAATTACTCTTAATATAACCCCAACCCTCTGGTTAGTGTCTTTGTCTGAATGTCCTTTACTAGTGGTACAAGGCTGCCCTACATGAATTTATTAATCTATATGTATATACAAACCTCTCCAAAGCACTCTTCCATAAAATGTTGTACTCTAAGTACAAATTCATTTTCCAAGTCTGCTGTCACTGCATCTGTGATGCCAGCCTTTGTTTATTTTGACCGCTGTGTTCATGTTAAAGGCAGAGTGACACAGGTTTCCCAGAACTGCATGACGTACCCGAAGTTGTAGATTGCCACAATATGACAGGAGAGAAGTGTTGTGTACTGGAGTGAAAGTACCTTTTAAATACAAGCTTTTAACTCTAAGAGCAACTAATCTGATGGTTACAAAGTCTCTTTCTTGAAGGCTTTCATTAAGCTTCTTCCCTACTGGTTGGTATAATGCTCTTGGGTCCCCTACATCCAGTCTTAAAATTTATAAACTTACGCTCACTGAAGCCATGGTGGTGCAGCGGTAGTATTGTTGCCTCACAGCAAGAGGTTCTCCTGTTCGATTCTCGGCTAGAGCGCCTTCTTTGTGGAGTCTGCATGTCCTCCCTGTGGTCGAGTGGAGTTTGAAAGACATGTGTGAATGGGCATGCCTTTGTTGAAGGTTGGACATTGGGCTGGTACCTTGGCTCTGTAAAAATCTACTGCCAATCATTAGCGGACCGGAGTTCCGCTGTGGTGACCCCTAACTGGAAAAAGCTGAAAGAAAAACAAGAACAATGCTCACTGAATATTGGAGGCCAAAACTTTCATCATTTCATGATTTTTTATAACTCTATCAAATGGATTAGTACTACAGAGTTTTTTTTTTACTTGCAGTGCAAGAAACCCAGGTTCAGCTAGCATCCTAGGTGCTAGGGTGAAGCTAAGTTTGAACAGCTGGGATAAGCAGTTCTTAGATGGAACACTAGAGGATCAGCTGCTGGGTGCCACCTGGTGGAGACAAGAGGAAGAACAAGTAGTGGTCCAGACTGTATTTATCTTCTAAACAAAATAACTCATTGTATGTATTGTACTAAGTTTCTGGATATTACTCCAGTCATCCAGCCATCCATTTATCTGTCTGTCTACACATTCATCCATCCATCCATCTAGAACCCCTTTTTTCCCCATTTTTACAGACAAGGTTGGAGGTCGTTACACCCTTAAATCCCAGAAAGGGTGATAGGTGATAAAAAGAGCCCTTTATCTGTCAAGTGTAATGCAGACTCAAACAGCCTAGAGATTTTCTATCCTGGGCATGGGTGTCCTACCCTGGAATGTGACCACATCAGGTCAGGGCAGGGCTGTAGCCATGATGAGACCAGGGAATGGAAGCAGATGATCATAAGATAGGTGCCTCCTTAATGTTAGCTGTAACAAAGAGACAGAATTGCTGTGTTCACTCTTACTATCTATGAATTATATCAGCTATGAAAGAACAGTAGTCATCCAAAATCTGAGTACTAGAATACTTCAGCTACAGTTTCCCTGTCTTTAACATGTGTCCCACTCAGTGCTGTCTACTGCCTGCTGTTTGTGTATGCCTGGGGTTGCATATGTTTCA
>NC_056746.1:1080309367-1080354367 GCF_019279795.1 Protopterus annectens | reverse complement strand
TGTATCTATCTCTCTGTTTCTCTCTTTTCCTCTATTTGGAATATTTGTATATTAGAAATCCAGTCAGAACAAACATGTTGGGATTAAAGTGACCATATTGCATGCTTTGTATTTCATTACAAAACATGATTTCTCTTTTCATTTCTCAAACAGCAGATCTCCACTTGGGGGAGGTGGAATGAAGAACAGTCTGATAGCTTTAATTTCATTTTACTATTCTGTTTTGTGGGCAACAGGGAATTTGTATGTTATAAGATGATACTTTTCAGGCTATGTGGAAGTAATTTTATCTTAACTGTGTATGCAAGCAGGCAATACTGAATAAATGAATATGTTTTGTGCCAAAAAACATATTCCTGTTTTTCTCTGCTTACACTATTACTAAGGAACAAAGCACATGCGCACACACACATACACACACACACACACACACACACACACACACACACACACACACACATAACACATATGAGTAAACACGCATACAAACAGGAATACATTCCAGCCCCTGGCACTAGTATAGTGACTCATAACTCCATGCACAATTCATACAAGCAACTTTGAAGTTTTTCTACTCTGCACTTCTGTGTCAGGAAAGCAAAGACTGCCATGCACTGCAGTTTAAACCTCCACCAGTCTTTCTGACTGCCTATAGTGGGCATATATGCCATCTTACAACACTGAGTGCTGTGGCCGCATTGTCCAGCCATCAAAATCCAGAGAAGGCAGATCTTGCAACCATTACCTACCACCATGTAGGAGAAGACATAGATGGAGCTGAGGCATTTTAATAAATTTCCCTATATACCATATATACCCCATGCTGTGAGTCAAATGCCACATGGTACCATCCTACCCTTATGGGGGAACAAGTCCACATTCATCACAAAACACCAGCAACAATTTTAAGTTCCAAAACTTGTAATTGCAAGAACAGAACTGTGAGACTGAATGTGCAGAAATGAAGACTTGTATATATTAAGTCTAAGTATTTTCTTTTTTCAGAGCTATAGTGATTTCAGAGTTAATAAATACAAGCAGTGAGGGTATAGAGGTATGAGCCCCACATTGGGGGGTGCAGGAGACTTTGATCTCATTGTAAATATATAAATAAATAAATGAATAAATAAATAACTTTAATGGAGAACAGCAATTGTCACCATTCACTCTTCTCCTTTAGTTTTGTTCTTGTTTCTCTAATTCACAGAGTCACAAATATAGATTTCAGAATTAAAATAGGGAGCCCAAAGCACTACGGAGGCATGCTTCCCAGCATTACCTTCACCAGGAAGTATCATGGCATGTGACAGCTTGACGTGCTTCCTGTCACAGCACTGCTCAGCCATTCTGATTACAGCCTGAACCTGGGATCTCACAGGGTGTCTGGATTTAATTTCTCTAGTCTTTTGAGTTTCTCATACCATGATGGGAATGGTCCCCATTCCTAAGTCAAAGTATGATTAAAGTTTGTGAAATTAGTATTGCTTCAGTCTTTGATGTTAGCTAAAAGTGATCTTTGCAGCACCTGCAACATGCCCATAACTGACACATTCTGCAAATCATACAGAGTTTCATGTATCAATAGCTTATATATATATATGACTGTAAGTTCTTTTTTTTTATGAAACCCACTGCTCCTACTGCTATTGGAACTGTCTGGGTATCCTTCTTCCATACTGCCCTTGCTTCTACCTGGAAATCCAGGTATTTTATAACTTTGTGGCTTAAGACACTGGAATCTCTGGGAGTAACAATTTTAATGATCAATGCTACTTTTGTCTTCTTTTCATGGACTACTTTATCTGGTTTTCCCACATCTATTATTTCAGCTGTTAGTAATGGGTAATCCCATGTGATATAAATGTCATTATTCTCTCTAATGCTTTGTGGCTCATGTTTCCAATGCTTCTCAGCTACTTCAGTATTGCAATGTTTGCACAATCCTCAGTGCAACAGTCTTGTCACATTATTATGTCTTTCAGTACAGAGGCCCTTTGCCATTAGTATATCACACCCAGAAACAAGATGCACTTTTGTTTCCAGGTCTGTTTTTTAGAACCTGCATTTGTCTGTTTCTCCCACATGTTCAATGGACTTTGTAAACCAACACGTAAGTAATCCACTGTCCTGGGCTGCCAATATTAACCTTTCATCTTTTGCTTTAAATTCACCTCTCCTTAACCATTGCTATGTCTCATCTTGCTCAACATAAGGTTGTTCCAGGACTTTTCTGTTCTTGCAGCTATATTTATGCCTTTTCCACATTTCTTGCGTTCTCATCTGATCTGTCTTCTTATATTCTTTTGTATTTTTGGCATATTCATTTACTTTCTGATTTCTGCTTATTTCTGGTTTGATTTCCATTCCCACTTGACTTCGACATGCTTCTGTTAAACTAAGCAGGAAAGTCATTTTAGACTTGTTCTCCTCGTTGATTCAAAACTTTCACTATGTTTGGATCTGGTGAAGTCAGCAGATAAGCATGTAATCCTGTGATTGCAGATCTATTCATATAATCAGTTTTGAGAAGGCCCATACCTCCTTAAGAATGATGAATATATAATCTTGGTATACACTGATTTTTGTATATTATTTGATAAGCGTGAAGCACTTTTCTTGTTTTCTTGTCCAGCTGATCCAGCACCTTTTGGGAACAGTCAGTTTCTCGAAAACTATAAATTAGAACAGGAATAGCAATTGGTTTACAGCTTGAACTTTGTTCCTAGATGTCAGGATATCAGAACAATTTTCAGGATAAATTTTAGTCTTCTAAAATATTCCTTATTGTTTTTTTTTTTTTTTTTTGCATTTCTTCATCTTTTATTGTTGACCCTTCATCAATTCCCAAATCAACATTTGCGTAGACCCAGGTGGTTATGCAAGTAAACGGCCATATGTAAGCTGCCTTGCTGAATAGCATCTTAACTTGTTTGAAGAAGCGGCTTTGTGATGACAATAAAACAACTGACTAATTACTTTTAGAAACCATATCTAACATCATTCAACCATTCATCCAGTGTCCGTGGCAAAGAAGCGAAGGCTGTCGCCGATTTAATAAAGTACAAGAGATCAACGAACAAGGCCCATTTGTTACATTTATTGAACATATACCATGTTTGCTTTGGGGCTAACTGGTAGTAACTGTTACACCTTTTGCCTGATGTCTTTCAGAGAGGTGAAGAAGCGAAGGCTGTCGTTTGTTTCTTGAGATCGGACTTATTATATCCACAGAGGCATTGTTTAATTTTTGTTTTCACGATCTTTAACTGCGTATTTTGATTCATAATATTGTGGTGCGCTCTACTGAGTTGGGTTTCGTTGGAAAATGAAGGGACATATTGAATTAGCGTTATTTGTCAGCTAACGTTTTGTACTTTTATTTAATAATTTGTATTAACACGAATGGTTATTAATCAGGGACGTGTATATGAGGCTCATATGAAGCTCATGATTATCATATTATTTCAAATTTAACATTGGACGTTTGTTAATATTTAAATGCTTTTGGGCTTCAAGTGAACTGTTGCTATATTTGCTTGAGGCATTTAAGTACGCATTTAATTGAGAGTGGTGAAGGAAATTGTTTATTTCATTTGCCTCATTCATGTTCCTAAAGAAAGGAAAAAACTGAAGGGACTTATAAATTACAGGGTTGATGCTGTTCAGTATTGTCTGTAAGTGGGTTCCTTCTATTATATATGTATGACAACTTTTGAGTGGAAACTATTAATATAAATAACTTTGGTTTGTTTACAGGATATTGTGCCAATAGAGGCATACATTTAAAGTGTTAATTATTGGGCCACTATTTGGGGGCTAACAGACCTTATAGGGATCTAACACTATTCCCTTGTTGGCTACTGACCCATTTTAGTCAGGCTTGTTAGAGTTATAATAAAACCTACCCTCTGGATATAACTCTATCCTGCTATAGAGTCCCAGGCACTTATTAGTTTTCTCTGAACAGTCACTCCTTCTTGGCTTTCCACATACGCTACAAACCTCATACAATGCTCTACACATCTACAACCACTATTACTCCATTTGCCCTACTAATCTCTCTCCTGTCTTACCTATCTCACACTGTTTCCTAACCCTTACCATACTGCTCTCACACACTCCATGGCATCATACCATCCTCCTCCCTCCCCTTCTTACTCATCCATCTCTCATGAACTGTTCTCCAACCCAACACACCTATTCAAGTCTAACTACTCCCCTCCCCACCCCCCTCCACTCATCTCTTATACTTCACACCAAAAAATCACTTGTCTCACACAACCTATTCTACCCATCCCCACTAAATTAACTCACTCTGCTCCTCCACCATACTCGTCTCTCACTTGCTGGTGACATCCACCCTAATCCCGGACCAACCTCTATCACTAATGTCACTAAACCCTCCTCCCTACCAAACAAATCCAAGTCAATTTGCCTCATTACACTTAATGCACAAAGCCTTAGAAACAAAATCCCTAATCTCCATGCTTGGGTCTTCCATAACCACCCTGACATTACTGCCATTTCTGAAACCTGGCTCAAATCGTACATAAAAGATAACGAAATCTTACCATCTGGTTACCAAATCATTTGCAATGACAGAGCCCACAAAAAGGAAGATGGAGTAGCTATAATCTACCCTTCCTCCCATACCATAACTCCCTACACCAATAAAATACCAACATTTGCCAATGCTGAAATTACAATCGGCTTTCTAAAAATAAACAACCACAAATCGATTTGTATCACTGACCTGTGTATTTCCCCTGGAGATAACATCAAAACACTTGAGAACATCCTATCCTGGTTGTCCTCTCACATAAATAATGAAACCTACATCCTGGGTGACACCAACATCAACTGGGCCACTTTAAACTCTGATGCCCCATCCCACGCTATCAACCTGTACAATTTCTCCAAACTAATTGATTCACCAACCAGACCAAATAAAGATGGTACCTCTGGAACCATCATTGACTGGATCCTAACAACTCACCCAAGTCTTTTCACTTCTGCAGGAATTATACCAGATCCTCTCAGTGATCACTTACCTACCTTCGTTGATCAGCTCCCGTCTCTGCTGCAAAAACAACACCATTACATTCAAACCCATAGCCTCTCCTCTTTCAACCCTCAAACTTTCTCAAAATGCTTATAGCTCATTGACTGGTTCCCGCTAAAAACCCTTGCACTAGATGATGCCGTATCTTATTTTAACCACTCATTCCTGATCCTCCTCAACCAGCAAGCCCCTCCTAGAACCAAACGCATTAAAACCAATCCCTGCCCATGTTTATCAAATGAAACTAAACTTGCCATGCAACATAGGGACAAAAAATGGAAACAATATCAAAAACATAAAACCCCCAACTCCCTCCTAGAATTTAAGCAACTCCGAAATTACACAAAAAAAGCTTATAACTAAAGACTGCAAAGCCCACTACTCCAGACTCCAGTCCTTGCACTTAACAAATCCCAAAACATTCTGGGACTCCATATCATCCATTTTGCATCCTGGTAGTTAAGATAACCCCTGCCCCAATCCCACCCTCTCCAACCTTGACATAGCCACCCATTTCAACTCATTCTTCATAGACTGCATAGCCAAACTATCCTCCTCCTTCAGCCCCAGCCCCTCCCACCACAACCTCCACCCTAATCAACTACCCCCTGCTAGACCCTTCTGTCTTACTCCTATTTCCACAACCACTATAAAAAGACTTCTCCTCAAACTCAAACCTTCTCGCAATGCACCTGGCAACCTCCCACCTACATTCCTCAAACAGTCAGTAGATAGCATCGCCTATCCTATCTCAATTCTCATAAACAGATCCATTCAAGAATCATACATCCTGTCTATCTGGCACCATGCTTACATCATCCCCCTCCACAAAGGTGGCAAAAACTCTGAAACCACCAACTTCAGGCCTATTGCTATCCTTTCCCCCCTTTCTAAAATTCTAGAGAAAACCATCCAAGCACAACCCATGACACACCTAACCCAAAACAACCACCTATCCCCTACCCAACATGGCTTCCACCCCATCCACTGCACCATGACTGCCCTTCTTTCCTTTCTGAAAACCATCAACCGTGAGTGCAACTTAGGCAAATTTGTATCTACACTATTCCTAGACCTGTCAAAAGCCTTTGACACCATCTCTCACACCCTACTCATATCCAAACTCTCCACCCTACATCTCTCTCCCACCACCATAGCCTGGTTTTCCAGCTACCTGTCCAACCGCCAACAAGCTGTCCAATGGAAAACTTCAAACTCCCACTTCCTACCTACATCCACAGGCATCGCTCAAGGCTCTATTCTTGGCCCTCTACTCTTTAACCTATTCATTAACAACTTCCACCATTCCAAACCAGAATTGTCTGTCATCCAATATGCAGATGACTCAGCAATCATCTGCTCAGCCTTCTCTCCCTCTGAGCTCCTAGCAAAAACCCAATTAGCCTTCTCGACAACAGAATCCTGGATGCAGTCCAACCACTTGGCTCTTAATGCCAAAAAAACAAATTAATGTTATTTTCTGCTTCCATAAACTCCATTATTGACAAAACCTCTTTCACCATACAGAGCCAGAACAACACCCTCCTTGCAACTGTTCCCACGACAAAGCTTCTCGGCATCATCATAGATGAAGAACTAAAATTTGATACCCACATCCACTCTATAATCAAAAAAACCCACATAAAGATTGGCCTCCTCTACAGACACAACCGCTTCCTCAGCCCCTCTACCCCTCAAACCCTAGCATCCACCTTCCTGCTCTCCTCCCTTATGTATGGTGCCCCTCTGTTTACCAATATCCACCTTGGCTTACATTCCAAACTTGAATTGCTGCTACCATAAGATCTGAAAATCTGCAACCAATTCAAAATACTCACCCCACCACTGCCACTTCCTCCTCTCCCTCAATTGGCTTGAGCTACCCAACTACCTCATTTACCTACAACTCACCATTGCCCACAAGCTCATCTTTAAACCTACAACCTGCCCATCTCTCGCTACATCCTTAAAACCCTGTATACCCAACCGCCCACTCAGATCCACAAACCAAAATCTCGTTCTGGTCCACAAACCCATATGACCTCTTGGCCATCTACTAATTTCCTACTCCTTAGCTAAACTGTGGAACTCTCTTCCCCCTCGCATACGCAACCTACCATACTAATTTAAAATCTGAGCTATTCTCTCATCTAACAGCTAAATGGGAATGCCCATGTCACGCTCCAACATAAAACCCTCTCTATCCTTTTTTTTTCTTCCCTGCACTGAAATCATCACTTATTATCACTACTGTTGCCTCTTGTCATCCTAAAATATTCTCATCCCCTACCTGCGACTGAATTTCTCTGTTATCTAATGTACTATACTTTCAATAACAAATAGTTTGGTGCTTCTTCCATGAAGAAATGGTTCATCTAACCACAAATGGATTGTGCCTATGGTTTAAAAGTTAACTCACTTAGAGCTTAAGTCACATAATGTTCTTCTGTTAATGGTGAGTTTACCTAACCGGCAAAGGTCAAGTAATCCTCATGTTTTCAATGTTAACTCTCTTAAGTAGTTATTACATAATGTATTATTCTTCTGTAATGTTTAATTGTTCTGTATGAACACTTTGTTATTTCTTTGTAACATTTAACTTGCAATGTCTTGGAGCTTTTCTCCGCAGGCCTCCACTGAAGAGGGGCTCTTTATGGCCAAGTGGACTTCACCGGGCATCAAACTTAAATAAATAAATATTTATACACACCCTCCTATTCAAGTTACTTTATATCACATTCCTGTCCCAGACTGATATTTCCATGGTGCTGCAGCTTTCTTGCTTTAAATGTTGCTTTTGCACATTTATCAGGAGCAAATGACATTCTTGTATCATCTGAGAAAGTTTTGTACACTTGCATTTATACTTTTAACTCCTTATCTGATGAACTAGATAGTTTAAGCCATCCACAAAAAGCTGAGAAGTTTCACATCTTGTTTTCTGGTTAAGTAGACAGTTTAAAGGGTTAAAAGCAAGATATCTCCCTTTGAATTTTTATCCCTAGGATAATAATTTGTCTTTTATCACAGTTTAGCTGCAAAGTGGTTTGCCACTGTTTCATAGTCACTGTAATATAATTAATTAATGTAGGATGTATCTTTATACATCCGTAAGCACTCCTTTATCCATGAATGTAGGATGCTGTCAAATGTTTTTTGTAATCTATCCATGCCATACTTAAGATTCTTCTCCCTTTTACAATTCTCCATTATGACTTTATTTAACAGCAAATGATCCTTTCTTCCAAAAGACTTTCTTTTGTTACCTTTTCATTCTGTTTCCATGATTGAGTTTTCTTCTAAATGACTATAAACTGTCGGCATCAATTCCAGTATATAGTTTATATATTTGCATTTATTTATTTATTTGACATTTGTTGACTGGGTAGGTCCAACTGAGCTAAAAGGCCCATTTTCAGTGGAGACCCGAGGAGAAAAGCTCCAACACAGTTCATACGTAAATCACAAGATATTGAAATTACAATGTTGCATATATTTGTTACAATAATTAAAAAAACATACAATGACAAATGGCAATTGTGATGTAGTAAGGACAGTAAGAACAATCATAGTAGTAAATAAGGTGAAGTCACGGCAAGCAAGAACAAAAATGAATAATAAGCTAAACTTTGCATTTTTACAGCGAGGGGCCTTGAAATGAAAAATATAACAAGAAGGGTCCTATGTGAGGTTTGGAAATAGATGGGGAGAGAGATAGTACAAGTTAAATGAGAGCAGAATGAGTTTTGGAAGAAAATATAGAGAGGAGGGGAAGTGAGAGGGGGGTGAGCAGGAAAGATGCAAGGTTTATGTAGGGTCATGACAAGGGCAGATCCAAGAGTTGGCTAGATGTTTCTTAAGTTCTTTTTTGAAAGTGTTGTAATGTGTTATCTTTTTTATGATGGGAGGGAGTTTGTTCCAATGTTGGGATACTGAGTACTTGTATAATAATTTTCCAGAAGCTCTATTGGGTTTGTATATTTCAAGAAGGTGTTGGTTGGTACTACGGAGTGGGCATGTGGGGGTATAGGAAGATATAAGATTGGCTAGAGAGGGTCAGTTAATAGGGTTGTTGAGTAAGTAGTGAGTCATGTTAAGTAGGGAAAGAAGAATTTGTTGGGGGAATTCAAACCACAGTAGGTGCTTTAGAGCCAGGCAATGGTGTGTGTTGTGAGGAAGGTTTGCAGCACATCTGGCGATTTTATTGTAGGTTTGTTCAAGCTTAGTAGTTAAGGAGGACTGAAGGTTGGTAAGGGTTGGAGCAGCATAAAGTAGACTTGGAAGTAATAGGCCTGGGTCAGAGACACGCTAGATTCCTTTGTGAGGTATTTGCTATTTCTATATAGGAGACAGAGTTTTTGATTGCTTTTTTTAATTTACTGTTGGACACGGAGGTCAAATTTTAATTCATTGTTGATTATCATACCAAGTAACTTAGTATGGAGGTTCTACATTTATGATAGTATTATTTAAGGAGGATATGGAGAATGTGGGTTTCAGGTGAGAGAGAGATTTTGGAAGAAAGAGTTTAATTTTTTTTGGATTAAGAATAAGCTGGTTTTGGTTTTTAGTAAGCCATGTTGCAACAGAGATAAAGGAGTCTTGGGTAAGAGTGAGAAGTTGTAAGATGTTGTCAGAGTGTCAGAGTAGGAGATGAGAGTTGAATTGTCTGAGTATTGAATAAGAGAGGAGTGGCTGCACGAGGTATAGAGGTCATTGGTGAATATATTGAAGAGTCGGCATCCCAGGATGGAGCCCTGTGGAACACCAGTATA
The DNA here is from genome assembly GCF_019279795.1 of Protopterus annectens. Taxonomy (NCBI): domain Eukaryota; kingdom Metazoa; phylum Chordata; order Ceratodontiformes; family Protopteridae; genus Protopterus; species Protopterus annectens. The sequence continues at coordinate 1,080,344,530 of NC_056746.1, read as the reverse complement.
GAGAGGAAGAGGGAGCATGGGAAATTCCATCTAACTGATTGCCTTCTGTTTGAGAGATAACTGGAGAACCATTCAAGGGTGGAGGTTGAGAGATTAAGGTTGGCTAGCTTGGTTAGTAATTTAGGGTGGGATACTTTATCGAAGGCTTTTATAAGGTCTATGAAGAGGCACAAAACAAGTTTATTATTGTCTCTGGCATCAGCTATATTGTTAATGAAAGATAGAAGAGCGGTTGTGGTACCATGATGAGGCCGGAAACCATGTTGGGTTGGTGTCAGATGATTTTCTTGGATAAGGTATTTGAGAAACTGGGAATGAATGCATTTTTCAAGGATCTTTGAGAGGGGGGAGAGGATAGCTATGGGTACATTTTTGGATGGATCAGTGGACTTGCCTCCTTTATGGAGTGGTATGACATAAATATTTTTCCATATGTCCGGTACAGTGGCTTCATGAATGGCTCTATTGATAAGAATTGAGATCGGATAAGCAATAGAGTTGGCTGCAAGGTTGTGAAAGAGACGAGGTAAATTGTCAGCAGAGTGGGAACAAGACTTGAGCTTTTGGAGGAGAGATTTAATATATGAGGTGGATATGGGTCCAAGAGAGAAGAGGGTAGGATTAGAGGTTATAGGAGGAGAGCTAGTATATGTTGAGTTATGGGTAGGGTTTGTAAGATTTTGAATAGTATCAATGAAGTAATGGTTAATAAGGGTGGCGGTCTGCTGGGCTGATGAATTAGGGTAGGGATTAGGAGTCTGAGGGTTTCCAGGGTGGAGGATAGAGTTGATGGCTTTCCAGAAAGTTTTGGGATTAGTAAATTGGGTAGTCTGGGCCTTGAAGTAAAACTTTCTTTTATCACTGAGAATGTATATTATTGGAAGGCAAGTTATTGGCCTATAGTTTTTAGGATTGGTTGTAGGTTTACAGTTACGGAGGAATATCATTTTTCCTGTGGTTAACTAAGTTGGTGTCTGTTCGGGTTGTGCATGTAGGTAGTTCTTACTCAGGGCTAAATCTTCATGCAATGATGTTAATACTTTTAGCCAGAAGTTAGGCACTCCATCTGGGTCTGTTTTTTTCTAATTGAGATTTTCTTAATTTTGTTTCAGTTTCTCTGGCTATTACTTCACCCTACTTCATTTCCTCTACATTTGAACTTCTTACTGTTTCTCTTACTTCTTCTCTTCATTTGGTATGTTTGTTATATTCCATAGATATATCTCCAAAAGTTGTCCATTTTTCATCTCTTTTGGTGGTGTTTCTAGTCCTTTTGCTTTATTTTCCAGTTCTCTGTAGAACTTTTTTGGGTCATTAATTGCTTATTTTGTACTTTTTCTTTATATATATATATATATATATATATATATATATATATATATATATATATATATATATATATATATCTGCATTTCTTCTATTTTTTTCTGCCTGTGCTGTTATATTTAGTTTATTATTTGCAATAGTGTATGATAGATCTTGGTCTGTTATGATACTGGGCATTGCTAATATCATGTCTAGCTTTCTAAGTATTTTTGTTGATCTGTAATTTTCTAACAGTGACAATTCTTGTCTTAATTCTGTTACAGTTGTCTCTATTCAGTGCTTCCATGATGGCATTTGATTTCTTCCCTTCCTTTCCCTTACTGTGCCATTTTTTTTGTAGTTAAGACTTTATCTGTTATTAATTTAGCTGCACAGTAATATTTCCTATTTACTTCTGTTATATCATGTGGATTTCTGTTAATACTCTTTATTACTTGTTTTATCAGACTTCAAACATTTTGGGTCTTATTGATTTTCTGTAATCTATTTCTCTCGTTGATCTTAATGTGTCTGTCTAACTCTATTAAATAAATAAATTCTTCCCTTAGATAATTTTCTTCTAAACCAAGGACGCATTCTTTGTTCTCCATTTCTTGTGGGCAACCCTCAGCAAGTTTCAGAACATCTTTCTGTGACACATTCCCTTCAGTTGCATCCTGCCTCATCCCTTGCTCTTTTGTATGGGAAATCACCGGCCTATCACTCCACAACATCGACTGCATCAAAGTTGTTACTGTTTCCCGCTCTTTTCCTTGCTGTGGAACTCTTGCTGAACTTTGTACTGGCTTCCTACTGAAAGTTTCAGAGTATCTTCAAGTAGTAAGTGAGCAGATGCTTCCCATTCCAGCTGTTTCTTCTTACTTTAGGGACTCATCGTTCTATCCTGCTGTGACATAAGCTGCATTAGCCTGTCTTCACTAAATCCTTCACTTCGCGGGTATTCCACAACTTTAGCTTCATTTAACTCCTGCTCTACTTATCCTCTGTTCAACATCCCCTTTGGGATTTTACTTTTTGTACTGTGAAATTTTTCATATCTGGGTGCCTTTGCCTGTATTTCTCTTAAAATATCTTTGGAGATGCTTTTTTGTATTGATTAGTTTGACTTTTTCCTTTGCAAAATATCAGATCTCTCTTTCTTTCCCATGTCCATGTTTCTTTGTTATACATTTCAAAAATCTCTAGATTTTGTTCTTTATATTTTCACATTTCCTCTGCTGCTTCTTTGCCCAGGTAGCCTACAGTTTCTTGGTCTTTATAATGTTTTTCATGGATCTGTTGTATTAATAAACACAAATTTGCATTTGAAGCTTTTGACAGTTTTTCTTGTGTAAGTATTTTTCTTTCTTCTTATTTCACTCTTGCTCTTTCTGAACATCTTCTATCTGAAAATTCTGGGCATTTTGCAAAACACTAATAAAATATCATTTCTTCATTATCCTCAATAGTCCACTCTATCACCTTCATGGCTCTTTTTTGGCCTGTCAGTTTTTGTGGAATACGACTTCCTTCTACAACAGGGTGGTCATCCTGATGCGGGTATACTTCTGTGAGCAAACCTCAGTTGTATACAAGTCACTAAAATGGTCTTGTAGGATCAGAAGCAGCCTTAGCTTGACAAACCAAGTAAAATGTATAAAAGTTCTAGAACAAAATAGTATATTTGTATAATTCTTGAGGCTCTGTAGGCATAAGAAAGCTCACAGTATGACTTAAGTGAATGTATCTTTTTTTCCACAAACAGGATCATAAATTATATTACTACCTTGAAGAGGCATTTTGGCCTTACAATTAATATGAATCTGTGAAAGTAAATACTTATTTTTATATGAATCTATTGTTTTTTCTGCCTGAGCTGATATAGTGATCCTGGTCTATTCTGATACTGTGCATGTTAATGGTTTCAGAAGTCAGACCGACTTTTATTAATGCACTTTGTATGTGAATCAACACATCTGGTCACAGTTACATTTCTACATTTCTTGTATGTTCTGTGATGAAAGTAGAAGCAGAAAAAATAGTATGAACCACAGACACATATAACTTCTGTAAATTACTAATTATTATTTGGGAACACATGAGGCACAGCATATCAACTGCCTTCTGGTAGCATTATATTAAGGTAACACAGACACACACACACACACACACACACACACACACACACACACACACACACACACACACACATGCAAGCATACACGCACACACACACATGCACAAACACACGCACGCACACATGTGCACACGCACGCGCACATGCACATGCACGCGCACAGATGCACACACGCATGCACACAAAGACACACACACAAGGAGTTATTGTTTTATGTGTAATATTGCATAGCATTGACTTTTGGGTATATTTAAGTATCTGACCACAAACATCCTTAGGTACTAATTGGCACAGCCATGTCTGCTGTGCTTTACTTATAACAGCAACAACTGAATGGATAAACCTAGGCAGATGGTTAAACAGTCAAATATATTTACCCAATGGAAATATAAAAAAAACTTCTTCTTCTTTCGGCTTTTTCCCAGTTAGGGGTTGCCACAGCGGATCACCTGTCCACTCATGATTGGCAGTGGAGTTTTACGGTGCCGAGGTGCCAGCCTGGTGCCCAACCTTCCACAGAAGGCACACGCACGCACACACTCACACTGTATGAGTTCAATATAATACTGGATATACAGTGTTTATTGAATTTGTCTGCAATATCCCTGCTGGTTTCAGATGGGAAAGGTTTTGGGGTGTGTTTTCTGCCTGGTTTTAGGCGGTTTAAATTTTGCCAAAATCTTCTGTTTTTTTTTTTTTTTTGTATATGTAGTCTGGATTGTGGAGAAGTAGTTCTTTTTATCATAATGAATTTGTGCTGTTGTGTGCAGTTTCTGAGGCACCAATATCTCTCTAGGTAGGGTTATGTCCTACTTTTGTGCCATTGTTTCCAGGCTTTGTCTCTGTCTCTCATGAGTTGTTTAGTCTGACAGGTAAGCCACAGGACAGACTTTATTTCCACTCTTTTATGTCTTAGTGGGGGCTTGTTGGTTTAGCATAGTTAAGAAGTTATTGAAGTGACAGACAGCTTTTCTAAAGGCAGATATTTGAGGGGGTTCCCAGTCACATCAAAACTGCTTAAGCTGCTCACAGTGTTGAAATACAGGGGTTTGGGGGGCTTGTGGTATTCTCTGTTGATGTAGCTGGGGTTATGATCACTTTGAGAGTCTGATAAGGTGCTGACTAGATTAATTTATTCAGGGTTGGTTGAAAATATGCTATGTAGTATGGATTTCCTTTGGATACTTTGTCAAATTAAGTTGGTTGATGGATCAGCTGCCTGAAATGTTGTTTGTCTTTCGGCTTTTCCTGGTTAGGGGTCACCACAGCGGAACTCCGGTCCGCTAATGATTGGAAGTAGATTTTCACAAATGCCAAGGTGCCAGCTCAACGTTCAACCTTCAGCGAAGGCACATCCATTTACGCATGTCTTTCGAATGCCCATCCAACCACGGGGAGGACATGCAGACTCCACACAGAAGGCACTTCCCGCACTCCAGACGAGAATCGAACGGGAGAACCTCTTGCTGTGAGGCAACAATGCTACCACTGCATCACCGTGGATTACACCTGAAATGATAGAAGTTAATACTATGGTAGGCAGAGTTAGGTTTGTTAGAGGTCCAGTCTATGTTAAGGTCACTGAGCAGGATGGATTCTTGGTTGAAAGTAAATGATAAGTAGCTAAGTAGGTTTTCCATAGTCTTGGCATTTTTAGGAGAGAGGGGATGTAGGCAGCTACAGTGATTACAGATTTCTGATTGTTTAAGTGCAGTTTGGCTATTAGTATTTCTTCATTGCTGTATTGTGAGTAGTTGGGAGATGGCTATAAATTTGTGCGGTGGCTTGAAAGATGATAGTCATGCCCCCAGCCTGTTTACTTATTCAGTCTTTTCTAATGATGGTGTAACTGAGAGAAAGGATTTCTCCATCTTTAATTTCAGGTCTTACCAGGTTTCAGTGATAACTAGGATATGGGGTTGATGGAATTCAATCCATGCATAATGTCAACAATTGTCTCATATTTAGTTGGCAATGTGTATTTTTGTGTAGTATTTCATCATGCTAAAGAACGTAATGACTGGTACTGGCAGCAAGCTGAATTTGCAGCTGCTATTTTTCCTGATTTGGTAACTGGAAAATTTACCCTAGGATTGCCCCCCTGTACTACTCCTAATGCACAGAGGCAGCTCCTAAATGCTTTATCCCATGAATGGGTTCCCTGAAATTATCTCTGGTATGATCTCAGTTATTCTCATTAGGGGTGATATATAATTATCGTCCATGGGATGGTTAAGGCCAGTCTGTGATGGAATGGGATACATTAATTCAAGCACAAAAAGGAAAACTGGATAGGCTTATAATGTCCCCCAAGGGCAGCTAGCCTTGTAATTAAATATGAACCTACGGTGATTTTAGAATGATGCAATATCTTTATTCCCCAACATATGGTTGTTTCTATGGTCCTAGCTGTGGTATATTGCAACTATAAACCTTATTTGGGTGTGGGTCATAACATTCAGCCTCTGAACAATAAAAATCATGAGTATGACCTTTGAAAACATTAACAAAGTGTTCAAAAAAAAGTACATTCAAATTTTTCTGAATCAATGGTTTTTGGAAACTAGATGCTATATTGCTAATGATAATAAATTCCGTATAGACTTAGATCAGTTATTTAATAGTATGTATCTTTAAACTGGCCTTGCTTTAAAAAAAATCAGTAAATATAGGAAGAGTGAGACTAAATCTGATGACCAAAATCAAAGCAGTTGAGAGATCTGATTAAGCTTGACCCCGCACATAGTGATATGACTTATTCCCAATGCTTCATCTGAAAAGTAAACTTGTGCCACTGTGAATAAATTGTTGCATGGCACACAACCCACTTGAGGCTTTTTGCTAAACATACATTTTTTTTTTTGTTTAGGTTTGTATATTATGCTACTTAATAGTTAAGGTCAAGGCAGATACAATGTCCTGGTCTCATTTCTTATGTCTCTACTTGTGCTCCTAATCTGTGAACATTGATATAGAGATTCTTTCAGAAGAAGTATAAATGTGGTTATGCTATTGAGGACAGTAAGCACAAATAAGTCTGATGAGCATTCCCAGTTAAATATTGTAGTTTGTAATAAGTCATGTAGTATTTTGTTCCTTCTAAGCATTCAGTTCCTTTATATAATAAGTATGTGGGAAAACATAATGTCTAAATTTTTTTCTCAGCTGAGGCAATGTTTTTTCTTTTCTTTTTTTTTATGTGCAGATAACTGACATTTTCTTTGTGTGACTAATTCTGAAATCTGCACATGGTCAGAGATGTTTCAGCCAGCAGACTAATTCACAGAAGTGGTACAAAATAAGTGCAATCTGTGATCGTCATTATGTAACCACTTCATTTTGTGCATTTTTGCTGAAAAGCATGTTGTACAACAGTGATTATATAACTGCTTAGTTTTTTTTACTTTTGATGCTTTTCTGCCACTTGTTTCAGGCTGTTTCATTTTTTTTAACAAGCCATTGTTGCATGGGTTCTGGTTGAAAAATGTACACAAAGTTTAACCCACTTGCCCAATAATTAAGTGATTAAATAAAAATAAAATGAACTTATTACTTTGGTTACCAGCAGATAGATGATACGGACCCTTCCCAGTATTGTGTGCAATGCAAAGATAAGGAGAATGCTTGCTACCCTACATAAGACTTTTATAGACAGATAAAAGGCTTCCTTTCAAGCCCTGCATTACTGCAAATATCAATGTGGCTACATTTCATTTTGGAAATGCATTTTTTTTCTGATTGCCGTTTTTATGATGTTGACAATGAGCTTACAAAAATTGTGTCACACCATTTCTTGTGTATCACAGATGCTACCTTCAGATTTAATAATTTCATTGTCACTGCACAAAATATACCCATCAACTGGAGAAAAATATTTATTAGTTTGTCAATCATCTTGGGCAAAAGTATGACGTGCAATGAACGATGCAAGTATCTGTTTATTATTGTAAAGACACCCTTCTCATTTTTTCAGTCATATATTTTTAAAATTTAAAATGCATGTGTTTCTTTAAAGAATACCCAGCAAGGGTTACATCTGCCATTTTGAGTTCCATCTTAATATATGCATTTTTTTTGTCAATGAACATATAATTCTAGGATTGCTATATAATGCTGCATAAATGAAAAACTAGCTTTTACACTTACCAACAAATATTGTAAATGTTCACGTTGAAAACTAAAGGCAAGACATCTTTATGGCATTTAAGTAGTGCATCTAATGAATAGAATATATCTTCAACAGTTATAAAGGGTGGCTGTCAGTTACTTCAGTGCAAGAAAGGGAATTGTTGAACTGTTCTGTAAAATTTTCGCTTCACTTTAAAAAGTCTAGCCTTTTATGCTCATATTTTGTTTTAATCTGCCAAATAACTGCCATCAAGCTATATAAAGTGGTGCTGGTTATGATATCCTGATACTATTCCCCAAAATAACTGACATCAGAAATGTCATTTTGTGGCAGAGCTCTCCTAATGAAGTCTGAATGGATGGAAATCATTAACCTCTTAGTGTATCTGCTATAAACATGATTTTCCAGAGAGAATTCACATGGACTGGTTTTAAGCCACTGAATATTCATATGGGGTCTGTTTATTTTGAGGATGACCCCTGAGTGCCCAAGGAGCTAGATGCCTCTAGTGTTGTTGCACTTCGTGTTTAATATGGGTCCAGTATTGTCAGTCTAGGCTCATCTCAATGAAGAACAGTTAGAACATTCTGCAAGTGGCAGATTTCAGCAATATACTGGAAGCATCATACTATAACTGTCAGAATTTGCTGTGAGTTCAGCAACGTCTGCTTTATTATCACTTGCAGAAGCAATCACATTGTGCCATTTACAAAGTGGATTTCCTTCTGGTAAAAAAAACTCCACCATAAACAGTTATTGTTTCTTTCACTGAAAAATAGAACTTAGATATTTATTAATTTATTTTAAATTTGTTTGGGCTGGTCTACTGACTCTTTTCAGTCATGACCTAGGTACAAAAGTATAGAAAAGCACAGGTAAGCACATATGCAGAGTTATTGAATATTCAATTTACAGTAGATACAACAGTTTTGTGTAGTTGTACAAAGTAACCAAAGTAGTACTTTTAAGTTTATGAATCATATTCAATCTATATTCCATACACATAAAATGAATTTAAAATATATCTACTATCTATAAGAGATGTGCTATAAATAAAATATACATGTTAAAATGTTCCTGATCATCCACAACAGTAACACATTATATGTTAGGGGAGTTAAAAACTGTATGTTGTAGCCTGTATCACAAAAGCATGAAAAATTGGTGTCCTTGAAAATGGTTTTCTTTAAACATTTTTTAAAAGTATCTAAAGTGAGATTGTTCTTTACTCCATTTGATAGATGGTTCTAAAGTGCTGTCCCTGTTCTGGATAAGACTTTATCACCTATGGCTTGTTTGAATCTAGATCTGAAAAGCATAAGAATGTCATCTTGGCTGAGTCTTGGTGTATCATTTTGGTCTCCCAGATGACATTTTCTTTTGGGAGAGGTCAATACCCTGCAAAAAGTATTTTCTATACCTAGATGTTGTTTAATTCCCAGACGGCCTTCAGTATCTTTCATTTTTTGCCTTTTCTATTTGTTTTCCAGCTGCAGACCATAAAAATCCCACCACTGTTCCTAGGCACACTGACTCCATCATTTTTATTACTGGGTACTGCTTAGAATTTCATAGATGTAGGCTGAGTCATTCTAAGGTCAACATAGTGCTATAAAGTTTTTTTCCAAAGTGTTATTTTTTGGTGAAATCTTTATATGAAGAACGCGCATACATTATACTGTGGCACTACCTAAGCAAACTGATAAATATTTTTACATGTATGTAACTACAACATTAAGCATAGTTCCAGAAGCTACAGGCAGTTCTCATTTGCTCTACTAGCTTTGAAGTGGCAGCTATCAGTGACTGAAGAATGAGCAGAACTGATGAGTGTTATAACTGTTACACCTAGCAAAGTTGGGGGGGGGGAGAGAACTGCAGTTTTGAACAATTAAAGCCCTACTTTTTTACCTCTTTTGTTTTGATTAAATATAACTAGACCACATATAGTTATAACCAGTTTACAGTAAAGAAGGATCAAAATGGTTCAGTTAAAAAGAAGCACTGGCCGAGTTTTCATGGTCCACATAAAAAGTCATTGACTCCCAACACCATCACTGTAACAATATAAATGCCAAAATGGGAAAAAAATGTCATACATAGGGTAGGTCAGTTTGTAAGAACCCAAACTGATCCCACCATGTGGAGGAACATGAGACATCATAGTGAATATCAGATGGATCATTGAAAAGACAAAACAATCTGCACTGATCTAACTTAAATACATAGGTTAGTACAACACGGTAACTACTGAAGTGTTATAAATCGGGTGATCTCCATAGCTGCAGCCACACACTAATGTTTCACCCTATAAATACTACTTACTTAAAATTTTAAATAAAATGTTTAGTACACAGTCACAGTTAACAAGATTACATACTGTATTATACAATTGTATTAATTTATTTATTGACATTTGTTGACCGGGAAAGTCCACTGGGTCAGAAACTCATTTTCAGTGGAGGCCTGGCGAGAAAAATTCCACAATGAGTAAAATAACAACATCAGATGACAGAAGATAGGTAGTTCTACAATTTTAGAATAGAAAGAATTTAAACTATATAAAAAAATATAGACAACAATTATCACTTTGATACCTATAATTAATTTTCCAGTAAATCACAAAAGTTTAGGGGATGGAATCTGCCTCATAAGGCACTTCTTTTCTTCTGCTGAAAGTATGATACCTATTATGATCTCATCCCAATGTCACTTTCTAGGTCCTTAAGGAAATTATGAATCTCCATAGTGCAATTAACTGAAAATATGGTATGCTGGTGATTTTTTTCTTCTCAGTAAATTTGTCTGATATAAAAGCCAGATACACTTCTATCAAACTTACCACCATCGTTCAGCTTCGTACATCTGTGAGCTTTATTTAAATGATGACTGAGCCGAGGGTTGATACACTTACCCACCACCCATAATCAAGTCAAATTTCCTCAGTAAGCCTCTAAGACAGTCAGTTGCTAACTGCAAAGTCATTAAAAAAATGCAAACTGAATTAATTTGGGAACAAATATTTTAAGTACCACTAGAAAAGTCAACTTATACCTTATTTTTCTAGGGTCTATATTATATATTCGAAATTTCAAAACTTCGAACCTCATCTGTTTGACAACATATGAGCAAAGTTTGAAACTTCGAAAATATAATAAAAAATTTAAAAAAAAACAACGTACCTGAACGCTCTGAGCAGGGGGGCAAGCCCCCCTGCATCCCCTACTTAAATATACCAACTCCGGGATCGCACTTAGTGCAGAAAAGGGAAATTTTCCCATTCTGCACCGTACAGAGCCATTGCTTTTAACCTTTGAACTTTTCAAAGTTCAATCATATGGTGTCGACTATATGACATTCGAACTTTGAAAAGTTCAAATAATTAATAGGGACCCATTTTTCTATGCTGACATTCTTTATTTGCCTCGCGTCAGTGTATTTTCATAGAAATCATAGCCAATAGATACCATTTGTCACTCAATATAAATATCTATTGCAAAGCTGCCAAACCTGCCACACTGCCTACTTCTCTTCATATTATGATCACAAGCTGTAACAAAGCTGTCCAGGACTTCCTCAGTTCTGTTTCTGTTAAATTCAATAGTAACCATGTTGCTTTCACTGTACCAAATGATTTTTGAGGGTCTATGTCATATAATCAAATGGCCACATTGTCTAACATCATCTCATTGACAATGCAGTCATCAACCCCCCCCCCCCACTAATTATATGTCCCAACTCCAAGATCACGCTACAGTGGGGAAAAGAACAAATTTCTGATCCCAACTTTAATGCAATCTCATTCAGAATGGTTCAATGTTCTGCACTGTCGATGAGATGACATTCAACAATGTGGCCATTCGATTATATGACCCAGACCTGATTTTTGATATTCTACTCCACTTAATTTCAAATTGACAAAGTAGTCCATACCTTCTTCACCTTCTGGCACTCCAGTCACACATGAATGTTTCCTCCTAGATTCATGTTCAGTGTCCACTGCTGCTCAGCATAAACTGTCTCACTGTGAAATTCAGATGCTCCAGCTCTCATTTCTCTCAACCTGCACTGAAAAGTCATAATGGCATCTGCACAGCTCTTTGACAAATCTATACTAAATACAGCAAGTAATATAAAATAACTTCCACTGCCCACATCCTTAAACTACATTTCTGAGTCATTTTTCTTTTTTGCATAGCCATCTTATTCAGTCCACTCATTTTTCTACTATGACTGAAACTTCTTCCAAACTTGGCTTACTTTTCATGGATTACTGACAGAAGTTGTACGGTCAATAAAGGCATGCTGGAGGGTTTATTAAACTACAGTTTGTCACATTTCATACTGGTAACAATAGACTGAAAATGCAATCTTCTAACCAAAGTATTTTTCAGACAAGATATACTAAACATTTGTTTTTCTTTGTGGGTTTTGGCCTTCACACATTTGGGAGTATTTTGGACACAAAGTGAAATTTTCAGAAAAGACCCATTTCATCTTATCCCACTATTATTGTTTCAAAAACAATCTTTGAAGTGATAGTTTTGCCAAAAATTAACCCTGTCAGTCCTCTGTGCATCTTTTGGGCACTTGCTCTTGCCCCAAGCCCTACAAATTCATGAAACTCTCATGGTGAACTATGCTTTATCACCTCCCCTTGACTCCATCATCCTATCTGCTAAATAGTATTTCCTGAAATTTATTTTCATAACTTAATTTAAAACTTCCTCCTGTATTATTTTACCCTAAGTCTTATGAGAGTGAAAATATTATTTTTGTCTCCTTTGGCCTCTCTTGTTCTATGTTTCAAACTGCATCTAGTATGGTGTACAGACAGAAGCCAATTCATACTTGTTCACTAGGCTTCCTTCTGTACAGTGCTACAGTCGGAACACTGTAAATAATATAAACACTTAGCAAGCAATATCACCTCTATTTAGATATAGCTGAACACTTTCAGTCCAAGAACTAGGAAGGAGTGTTAAAAATTAAGTACTTAACACCTTTGCTTTCAAGCTATCATAATATTCATTGAGATATCACTGCCTATTTATACACAGGTTCATGGGTAAGTGCTAGTTCAGCTGTTCTTGTAAGCTATTTTAAGTCTAGTAAATTTCCATAGTTGTGCTTGAAATAACTTATCCCATTTGGTATAGATTGGCCTTACCCATCTCATGGTTGATAATTATGTATTACCTCTAATGAGAATAACTGGAATCATAGATAACTGAAGGGGTCCCATGCATGGGATAAAGCATTTAGGTGCTGCCTGTATCCATTAGTAGTACAAGGGATAGTCCTGGGATATATTTTTTGTTTCCCATTCATAGATCTAAATTGTTCTTGAATATAGACAGGGATGAACTTTGTTTTATGTGGATGGAGAGTCTGTTCCACAGCAGCAGTATCCTCTACAAGATATAGCTATCCCTCCAAACCATTTTGTTGGTGTTGCAGAAGAGGTTTAGTTCCCTAGACTGAATATTTCTGATGCCATTTGATCTGCTGATGTGCAGTACATCCATCAGTAATGGGTTGGAGGATGCCTTGTATGCCAGACACAGGTCACCTCTTATCAGTCTGTACAACACCGAGTATAGTGACAGGGGTATGAGTCAGTCCATGTACGACATGTTGTTTAGGCCTTGTATTCTTTTAGTAAGGTATCACTGTGGGCATTACAGTTGTTGTATGTGGCTAGAGAGATACATGCCACAGTGGGCATTATATTCAATGACTGGCCTAATTAAGGCTGAGTAAAGGGGGGCAGTGATATCCCTAAATCTAAATACGATCCCTTTTGTCAATAAGCTGTACAATATAGAAGGGTTTCTTACAACAATAGACACATGTTAGTCAAAAAGGTCACTGTTCACATAAGTTCCCAAACCGCTAACAGCTAAGTCAAAACTTAAGGGCATTTTCATTACTTTTACATAAATAAAAATTTACTTAAAATGTTACATTTTCAACATTATTACAGTCCTTATATTCAAAGCACTTGAGCAATTCAAATATTACAGATAATGGATGTAAAATTAAGTCTAAACAAAATAAATAAATAAGTAAATAGATAAACAAATAAAATGGCAACAAATAATGTATTACATGATTCTTTTTAGATAATGTACATGTTACAGTTTTACACCACTATAGTTGTATTTTATTTCCTGTACCTTCTTTTATTACTTTTGGTCATTGATGTAGTTTGATTTACTTAAAAATACCACATAAAATATAAATTTCACTGCAATATATAATGTATTCTCTTCTGCTACCTGGAATACAAAATTTCTTTAGGATCTGCTATGAAAGACAAAACCTCAAAAGTTGAAGATTCTACAATGATCAACCGAACCATTTCAACATTCAAATTTAAGGAAAGCATGGAATTAAAATACATGAATATCGAAAACACTGCTTGTGAGAAGAAATGTCTAAATGTAACTCCCTGTTTGATAACTGACCTCTTGACATACCAGGACCAACCACATATCTAAAACGTCTTTGACACCGCACTTAGCCTCCAGTACTAGCCCCAGTTCCAGTAGAGTAAAAACTGCTGCCCCTTCCTATTTTTGTTTAATGCCCCACCTCTTTGTTACTTTAAAGTTTCTCACAATGCAGATAAATAAAAATACATTCATAATACCTACCTGTGATATCCTCAACTTCTGATAATACAAAGTAAAAAAGAAGGATGAAAAAAGAAAACATAGTAACACCCACATCGAATATATACTCATTTCCATAAAGCCACATGAAAAGTATTCATATGACTGGTACTTTTTTTTTCTCATTACCATATTAATAGATGACCTAAAAAATGTGTATACTCCTGATTAAATGATATACACAGGCTTTGTCACGTGTAGCTCTCCACTATCACATATTTAATATGCCAAGCTCAGAATTCTGCAGTTTGAAATTCTGAGCTTTGTGTTTGGTAAATAAACATGCCTTTCTACTCTGATAACTATAATGGAGTACCATCACTTTCTGGACATTTTGGATATATTTCTTATTTTCCACAAACATACACAAATATAAGTATTACACATCTGCTGAATTTTAATGGTCAACAAATGTAAACTAAATTTAATAAAATAATATGAAATAATAAGCTTGATGTATACAGGAACAGTTGTATACAGTCGACACCAAGGCAGAAAAGCTCCTGAAAGAAGATGGTGAGGTAGAATTGTTTGAGTCTGAATGTACTCCTGAACATGAAGAAGTACTATATCCCATAATACACTGAGCAATAAATAAAAGTGGGATAAAAGCCCCAAAAATAGTGAAAAATTTTTAATATTGCTCTTACAAACTTAGAAAGTCAATAGAATAACAGTTTTTGCATTAGCATGAATTCTCTGAAGCTTATGAAGTCTGAAACTAAAATGTCTTATTTTCTAAATTAAGTTTTTAATGATTTGCCACTAATTGCCAGAAAATCAGAATTTTATGAAAAACAGACTAAAAATATGAGGCAAAAATCTGGCCATTCTGCGAAAATCCATACAGTTGAGACGTATGCATCCCAAATCTCTGACAAGTTTTTGTACCCTCGATAAATGTAAGCAGGGGCTTGGGAGATGAAACATTTACAAGCAGGAGCCTGTGTCCATTAGAGACATAGGTGTCAAGCCATGGATGGATTTCCTGTTCCCCATCCAATTGTCCAAGTTTCACTTGAATTGGGTTAGGGAGGAACTCTGCTTCACTTGGATAGGTAACCTGTTCCAGAGATGGGGTAGTCTCTGGGATACATACCTGTCTGTCCAGCAGGTCCTATTTATATCACAGGCAAGGCTTAAGTCTTTAGAATGGATAATTCTGGTGATGTTTTTTTTTTTTTGCTGATATGCAGGAGGTCCCTCACAGAGGGATCTGAAAATGTCCTGTATGCCAGGTAAAGATCTCCCCTTAACAGCCTGTAGGAGACAGAATACAGGGATAGTGCCTTGAGCTGGTCTTAATAGGACATTTTACTTACTCCCTGTATTCTTTTAGTGAGGAACATCTGTGGACGTTCAGTTTGTTGGATATGCCTGGTTAGGTACATACCAAGGGGGGAAATAGGTGAATACTAGGCTAACTGCCATGAAGAGCCATTTTAAGCCTATCCAGTATCCCAAGTTCAGAATCAAACCCTGTACCTTGTGCCTATGAGGTGAAGACTTTAGCCATTGTGCCAAACCAACTACATTTGTCATGACTGGGTAACCAGGGGTGTGTATCATGATGATCACCAATTAACAGTAGTGACAAAGGAGAAATAATTGGTCATCAAAAATTTATCATAGGTTCATAGTCTATTACTATGCTAATGACCACTAGGACCCTTACAAGCCTAGCCACGTGCCCCAAACCATTTGGGTCCCAGTTATTATGGGCATCTATATTGGGGGCATATTAGTAGGGTTTTAAGAATTTGTATGGGGGGATGTTAGGATAGTTATTTTCTTATCGATGGCTTCTGTCCAAAAGGAACATGGGGGCCAGACAAGGGGTACATTTACGATTCCCCATCCAATTGTCAGGGTTACATTTGAATAGGGTCAGGGATGAACTCTGTTTTACATGGATGGGGAGCCTATTCCATAGTGCAGGAATCCCTTGGAACAGTATCTGTCTCTCCAACGTGTTTTGTTTATTTCTCAATTGAAGTTCAGGCATTGTTTGCAAGCTCTCAGAACTAGGCATAAATCCTTGCATAACTCACAATACTTTCTAGGTTGATTTTTACTTCAAATGAGACAACTTTGTGATCTGACCTCACTAGTAAGGGCATGACATGGGAGGGGGGATGCAATGCTCTCCCATGTTGGTGAGCATTGCATACCCCCTCCCATTTCATGTCGTTACTAGTAAGGGGGGGGTGTGCAATGCTCTCCCATGTTGGTGAGTACCAGATCCAGTATGTTTGATCCTCTGGTTGGAGATTCTGTTCCAGGGTGTTTGTGTTAATAAAGTACAGGAAGCATTCTGTTCCTGGACGTTTGTGTTACTAAAGTTCAGGAAGCATTCTGTTCCAGGATGTTTGTGTTAATAAAGTTCAGAAAGCATTATGTTCCTGGGTGTTTGTGTTAGAAAAGTTCAGGAAGCATTCTGTTCCAGGGTGTTTGTGTTAATAAAGTTCAGGAAGCATTGTGCCTGTGACTTTGAGGCAGTGTACATTTCCTAGATGATAGAGGGACTGTTAAAGTCACCCATGAATAGGGTGTTTGCTTGAATGGTAAGCACCTCTAGTAGGTTTAGATAACAGCTGTAAAACTATAGCGGTACAGATGGTGACCTGTAGCTATCTATGATATGATGAGGGACCTTATCTATGGTGACTTGCACTTGGATGAGCTCCATGATATCATCTTGTTTAATCAACCTGGAGGTATGTTTGTTGCTAATGTAGACAGACTTCTCCAGAATTGGCCCCAGACTGTGCTGTTGTTGGTCTAAATATGTGGAAGGTGCTGTAGCCTTGCACTGCTGGAGTACTTTCTACGGCTTTAAACCAAGTCTTGGTCATGGCACAGATGTCTACATTTTCCAGAGTGAGGGGGGCTTGAAGGGTCTGAGCACTGAGCAGCAACACATTAAGGTTGTTTGCAATCTTCTTCATGTGTTGTTAGTTTTGTTTGTTTGTCATTGCCTAAAACAGCTCGGGGGGGGGGTTAAAGTTTTAGCCAATATCTAAAAGGCTAGGGAGGACAGATGCAGTCCATACTTGGCAAAGCAACATGGTCTTTTGACCTTGTCCACCCAGGCTGACAGATATCGGATCCCCCTAGGGTGACACCAGAACTAAGATAATTATTAAAATCAATTATTTTATGTTCATACTGTAGTATCATCCTTGGTGAAGGTATAATGCTGCTCAATGCAAAGCCTATAATTATATGTGAAACATATTCCAAGAGATCCATTATGTCTCTTTTTATACAGTCCACTGAGGTATGTCTCAGGTTATTTACACCCACATGCACTATGACAGAATCATATTGAGGTCCAGTAACTTGAGTCCGTGCATGATATTGTAGATCCTAGCTCCAGACATCCAACGTGGTGAGTGGGGCATCTATGTGTCGCATAATGGTGTTTCCAATGACAAGAGTATTAGGCAAAGTATATGCTTGCCTTATGGACTTTGCTCTTGGGGGATCATTGAGTGTAGGCTTATGTGAGATATTTTGTGTTACTTTTGGTAAATACTTTAGTGATTGCTGTGAAACAGTGCTGCTATTAGGTGGATTTGGAAGTCTTTGAGACTTGGGAAAGTTTCTTTTAAGTTCTTCATCATAAGACAGTCTGTGTGAGTGGTGAATGGTGTGTGTGTGTTTGGGATGTATTGTGAGTATTCCTGGCAACCTCATTTGCATGTGAGATTTTTGCCTCCAAAGAAGTTGTGTATTTACATCTCTCGCATACTGTGTTATTTTATTTAAAATTAATTGGTTGTTTGAAAACGAGACAATTGCTACATTTCCTTAGGATGCCTAAATGTATCAAACTGGCCACAGAGACATTTGGAAATTGCATATCCATGTTGTCTGGCCCTGTAATAGGGGTGGCTCTTTAGGATTAAGGACTGGGTTTTAACAGGGGTCTCCTGGGGCAGTTTCTGGTACTAAGGGCAAGATGTTATGGAATGCTAGGATCTGGTAGTGCTATCTGATTTGCAATCGAGCTGCTTTAAGCATATATCCACACAATGCCACACTGCTTAACAGGTTTCATACCTAATCATAACTTTATAGGGAAATTTATTATGACTTACCTTCAAAAGAAAGATTAGGCAATAATACTTTCCTTTAACAACTGCAAAAGGAAGTGCATATATTTTAAATCACAATTTTCAAGGTAAGGTCTTTTTAAATTGCCTGGCTTGAAACTACACTCTAATTCCACAATTTTCACTTTCAAAGCCAGCAGGTGTAGTGTCCCTTTACACAGCTTTTTTCAGACATGTATGAAAAAGATAATTTTTCACATAGAAAGTAGAAGAACAGTAAAATAGACCACCAAAGAAAGAAAGAAATCCATCTATAAAAAAGAAGACATTGAAAAAAATAAAAGGAAGAAAAAAAATGTAAGTTATTTGAGTACACATTAAATTGAATTGGAACAGTAAGCTCCATTACTTCAACGAGCACTTTATACTGATGGATTCTATATTTATGCTTCTTAGAGGCATTCAATGGCATGCCCATAGCCCATAATTGAAGCCTCACAATGGACGTTAATTTAAGCCACTTGGTACGGCAAAAAAAGAACATCAGCCATTCAACAGATGTACGTACCACACTCAAAAACAATGTAGTAAAACATTTTGAAGAACCAAATAGTTTTCTTAGAATTCATGTTTTTCCAGGTAAATGCAACCAGTGTACCTAGAAATATTGAAATTACAGCCCCTGCAGAGATACATATTTCAAATCATACTGCTATTTTTTTTTCCTAGTCTGACCTTAGGTTGCTTGTTAGGATTACAAATAATGTATAAAACATCAAGAAGCTAACATAAAAGAATTTAAGACATTTATGCCAGCTGCATTCTGTGACACTACTAATGTCAGATTTTGTGCTAAATGATCACAATGAAATGCTTAATTATGCGTTTGTTTATAGTGTATGTATAGAAAGTCTATCTAAAAATGAGTAATCCAGTTACATGAAGAATAAGGAATTACAAAAGTACTTGGCTTTTCAAAATTAACAAGACTCATCTCCTGATTGCTCCTTCCAGGTACCCCGTCTATTATCTGTGCCAGGTGGGACCCCAGCTGCATGGGAAGTTGAACTTGAGAGTAGATTTCTTGCAGTTCCAGGGAGCAAGATCTCCATCAGGGAGTTGCATTGTGGAGCCAGCATCCTAGCTTGACAAAGACCTTACCATAGGGAGTGGCTAGTACAATGACATCATGTCTCCACTAGAGGTCAAACAGGCTTCAGGCTTCCCGAACAGTCACCACCCTGGAATTAGGAGAGCTGGCCATTGGCTGCTTCATCCTATTCCCTTCACTATAGGTCATACTGGTGTCTTGTGTCCATTTCCAAACTCAGGTCACATGCATTACAAATGAATGCCTTTCCTCTGCATTACTAGCTCAACTTATGTGTTTCCAATTTTTTATTATGGGTGAACTACATAATCAGTAGGACAAACTGCTGGTTGCATCACATGATGCCAACACATCTGCGTATTATCAGCTCTCAACTTCAACTTGTGCTTCAAAATGCAGGTTGTGTCATGAAAATATGCTATAATACAATTCACCACATCACGTTATTCCATACAGTAAGAACTTAAGATATCCAGTTGGTCCCCATGTTTCAGACAATAATATACACAATAACACCAGTCTGCCTGGCCTAGAGAAAATGTCCCAGCATTCCTTCTGTTAATGCACCAATGTGCATTGTCTCACTCCGTGGCTATGTATTCTTGACTGAGATCTCCATTTCTGTGTCTTGGGGATGAAAATATTGATTTTCATCATTCTTATCTCATTGCAGGACTGAAGCGACAATTAAATTCATTCTTTATTACATACTGGATAAGTGGTAAGATCTCTGCTAACTCCGGGTTCTGGTGTTCACTACTGGCTTATGGTCAATGTTTTTCCAGAGTGTGCATGTTTTTCCCATGTCTGCATGAGTTTTAGACAGATTACAATTTTCTCACACATCCCAAAAAACATACTGGATGACTGGCTAAATGATCCACTTGTTTTCACCCTTGCTGCTTGGGTCATGCATGAAAAGGGTCTGAGGATCAGTTACTTAACTGGTTAAAAATAAATACATTAAATTAAAATAAATGCTAAAGGCAAAAAAATCAGAATTTTTTAAAACGTGACAATCATCATTTGTGTGCTACTGTTTTATATCAACTCTAAGTTCCCATGTAGTCTTTGGCAGAATAATTTTCAGAAGAATGAGTATCTTTATAGTTGATTGTAGAAAGACAAAATTCTTCATTGATTGCTGCTCTTGCTACCCAGGAAATGTTCCCAGAATGCATGATGTTCATGAACAGCAGAAGTTTTCAGCTACAGTTACACTTACAAATGGTCACTGAGCTTTTCTGTGGTTATGGCCTTCTCCGTATAAAATGTTACCATTTTTGCAACGACTCATGGTTTTGTTGCCCAACAGCTGACTGTATTTCCATTTGTTTTTTTTACCCAACAAACTCAAACAATCTGTCCACTGGGGATGAGTCTATCTTCCTCTGCTATAGCAATGTTGTTCTGCAGCAACGTTAATTCAGGATGGTGGCTTAGAAGCAAAAACGTAACAGTAAGAGCTGTTAGAGGTGGGAAGTTAGGCAAGCTTACTGATTTGACCATATTTCAGGCAGAATTTAAACATGGTTGAAAAAATAGGACCTTGTGATGCTTTTCTTGGCAATGTCTGTTGAGTATTCTCTCTGTTAACACTTATCTATGTTATTTCAAGTCAATAAACTTGTGAAGTAAAAAGAATAATTTAGTTTTCTCCCCACATTACTGATTTGTAAGTGTGCATAAAAGTTAAAGTCCTGCTTGTCTCACCCTGAAAATGATCTCATTCAGGGACATTCCCATCATATTCTCTGCAATGAATGCAGAGGTGATATGATCCCAGAGAATCAGTGACACAATCATTCAGTATTAGTCTGACATGAAGTTGGGATAATGTCTGGCCCTTGGCAACATCTCTGTCAGTAGTTACTTATAATAAACATCATGTGCCCTTATCATTGTTTTGTCAACACCATCATCACTGCTTTATCAGCAGCATTACTGTTTGTCTACAGTCACCATCATTGGCTGGTCAGCATAATTAGTAGTTTATTAGTGCCATAATTGGCTGGATAGAGTCACTATCATTGGTTGGTGAGCATCATCATCGATTGGCTAAAATCTATACCATTGGTTAGTCAGCATCATTACTGGTTTATCAGCAGCATCAGCAATTGGCTAGAACCACTATCACTGGTTGGTCAACATCTTCTCTGGTTTATTATTATTGTCATTATCTTTGCATGCCTAGATTCAGCATCACTGGTTGGCCACCATCTTCCCTGTTTGTCTTTTAGCATGTGAAAAACAGCGTTTAGTAATCTTCTTAAAGAGTTTAACGATACACAAACCCTTCACTAATATCCATTTGATAGGTTGGTAAAAAAAAATCAACACATTTGGGGCATTCCAGAGGGAAGGAGGAAATCATGATGGTGTCTCAGGGACCTGCACTCGGTCCAGTTCTCATCACTGTCTTCATATGTGACACTGCAGTATAAATTAAACTTTCTAGGAGGGGAGCATAGTAAGGTGAACACCCAGAATGGTTTGAAAAAAAAAATAACAAGAACCTGGCTGAGATAAATGACTGGATAAGGATATTTCAGTGAACAGTCACTACCGAGAAGCATAAAATTACAAACTGAGGCTATATGAACCAAAACAAGGTGCACTTGATGGGGACAGCCATATGATTTGACCTAGAGGCAGTCAAAACAGTATATGAAAGCAGCTTGTTGTAAAGAGAGAGATGAAACATACAGACTTAAATTTTAAACTTCCTTAAATGAATAAGGTGTAGTGTGATATCTTCTTTCAGAAAAAAAGCAGGACAATTTAAGGATATATTTTAAGAGGATAGAAAAAGAATTAAGTGCAATTATCTTTTAGAATCAGGAGTGATGTTTAGAATAAGGTTGTCACAAGGGCTTCAGAAGGAAAAATATGGAACTTAAAATTAATGGTCACACACAAAACTATTAAAATGAAAGAGCAGGATAAATGACAAATTAAGTGAAAACCACAGGATATGTCTAAAGAATCTAAATGTGTGCTAAACAACAAGGGGATGGTTAGTTCTCATCTGTCTACAAATTATGTCTCAATATAGTATTTTGTAGTTAGACCAACCTTAGCATCATTTGCATTCAGTGCTCAAATTAAAGAAAACTATAATTATGCATCAGAATGGTTGTATTTTACTATATCAACCAATGCACCTCCTATGCATGTGTTCACTTAAATTATCACAAGATGAAGTTAATAAATCAAGTATAATTAATAAATATTGCATGACTGCATATTAATTACCACCAACAGTTATCTTGTTGGAAAGAATGTTTACGCAATAATTGTACAAGTAGGTTGTCAAATACAGCTGCTATCTGTCAGGGATTAGAGCCAACCTAGGAGTGCGGTGAGGCAAAATTAATTTGTTCTGTGTACTTTAACACCAACAAAAGAACAACAGTCATAATACTGAATGAAAATATTTCTGGTCTTATAAAGGTAATAAAGTGAAAAAATATGAAACTTATCAGAATCCTTTACAATATATTGGTATTACCCAGCATCAACCTCCTTACCCCCACTTTATACATGGGGTTAGGGTGTCACATCAGCAGTGACCATTACCTAGAGCAAATGGTTATACTTCCAGCCTGGTTGTTGTTCTTTCCAAATATGACAAATAAAACAGTTTCTCTTCATCACTTTGTTTTTCAGAACATTCATCAGAAGAAAGTAACTTCTAAGACTCACAGTCACTCTGGAAGACTCTATATTCCCACAAAGAAAGGGAGGCCCTAAGGAGATAAAGTTTCAGCCAACTATCAAGTATTACATAATATGAAGTGCAATAATTTTCGCACAGAAATTAACAAAAAACAGCTTTAGCAGCTCTAGCATAAAACCAGATCATCAGCTGTCACATAAATAGTTGCTAAAATACCACATATTAGAAAGATTTATGATCAGGTCACCACAGTTACTTTTATGTTCTTGAATGAAGCTCTCAAAGTCAGTTTTCTTGAAATCCGTTCTCAAACATAAAATGGTAATGAAAGTTAACCTGATCATAATCTTCTGTTATATATAGATGGAAAGGATAACCTTCTTATGATTTTTAGAGGCAGTACAGCCATCTTCATTGACAGAGATTGATAAAGCCCTTACTATAACGCACATTATCGAAGTTCACTTAGTGGGTTGGTCATCTGCTGTAAGTGATGTAGGGAGGATGAGGGTGCTTATTTTCAGGGGGAGATGTTGACTGGGGCTATCCAATGCCACAGTCCCTTGGAGGTGGGACAATAATGCAAAGGGTGGCCCAGAAGCAGGCATTCAGTCACCAAGCCTTGAATATGGTCGTGATTCCAGGTGTACAAGAAACATACACTCACATGGAGAGAGTGTAAGGAGCCCCACCTTAATATGGATCACTTGTCCCCCACCTATGATGAGAGATTGGGTCCCATACAAATACCTTGTGATTGATGGGATGCTGGTGAGAGCAGAAACTACTGCTAAGGCTACCTGTATGACAGCCACCCTCAGACAGCCGTCTCCCAAAATGGGGGAAGGAATGGGCTTAGCTGATCGGGATCGGTTGATGGTCAGCAGGTGTAGCTGGAAAAATCACATAAAAACAAAGGAAGAGGAAGTAGAATCATGTACTGACTTAATGTTTGATTATGTAGCTAAAGAGAGTACTGGAGAGAAAAAAATGGAACTAGTTTTCTTTTCATAATATGTTGTACTTTCAGTATTTTGTATATTCAGTAATTTGATTTGAAACATCTTCATCAAACTTATCTGCTTTGATGTTTTAACATATCGATTGTACTATAATCATATGTACATAGACAGACAGACAGACACACACACACACACACACACACACACACACACACACACACACACACACACACACACACACACAAATATATACTTATGTTGTTTGTCTTTCGGCTTTTTCCCGGTAAGGGGTCGCCACAGCAGAACTCCGGTCCGCTAATGATTGGCAGTAGATTTTTTTATGAAACGCCGAGGTGCCAGCTTGAAGCCCAATGAAGGCACGCCCATTTACGCATGCATTTCTTTTGAATGCTACCCAACCACGGGGAGGACATGCAGACTCCACACAGAAGGCACTCCCAAGCTAAGCCGAGAATTGAACGGGAGAACCTCTTTCTGTGAGGTAACGATGCTACCGCCGTACCACCGCGACTATATACTTATATATATATATATATATATATATATATATATATATAAAATTACATCTAAATGCATTTCAGAATGGCAGACACACTACTGCAAACATCCATTCATTGTACACAATTCATCAGTCAAGCATTAATTGGCAGTAGCATAGTATCACACCACAACACAATTAATAAGCACCATCCAACAATGTATTCTGCAAGCAACAGCATAAAAAAATCCATTCACCAACTGCAAAAAGGAAACAATTTATGCACTCACTACTCAGACACTGCTGTTTGCTGAACACTGAAGGCGTTATAACAGATCTGTGGACACAGGTTGACAGCAACCTCTCCTTCGACTACCACTTGGCCACTGTGGTCAGAAAGTCCTGCTATGTGGCACATCTCATTACCAAGGGTTTTGCATCCAGGAAGAAAGAGGTCATCATTTCTCTCTACACATCTGTCATTAGACCAATCATAGAGTATAATGCCCCATTTGGCATGTAGCTCACTAGACACCTGCAACAGCTGGAGAGGCCACAAAAGTACTTCACGAAGAGGATCCTAGGCCTTAAACACATGTCCTATATGGAAAGACTCAAAAAACTCCAGCTATTCTCTGTCTCATATCGCCTACTTAGACGCAATCTCTGCTTGACTTACAAAGCCATGTCTGACCCAGCCCTGTTAGAAATGCTACATCTAAAGAAATCCCAATCCCTCCACACCACATGCTCCAGAGACCTCATCCTCATTACCACAATCAACAGAACATGCTGGAGGGACAGGTTGCTAACCCAGAGACTGCCCATGCTTTGCAACAGACTTCCTATACATGTCAAGCAGAGCACCAGACTGGCCCTCTTCATGAGAAATCTTGATGAGTGGATGGGAAAAAGAAATTTACCCCTGGGATCACTTCAGAGGCTCTACTCGATAGAGTCACTGGGAACTAACGTCAGGCGGTACGATGCCAGGGCAATTCTATGGGCTAGGCTTGTAAAGGCTCATATATATGGGTCTACCTCAACCCAATGAAATTACGTTTTACCGAAACTTAATTTAGCGAGCTCTATTTCACCAAAGTGCATTTTGCTGAAATGCATTTTCATGAAAAGGCAACTAAGCAAACAGCAACAGGGGCTGTTGCTTAGATCGTGGTACAGCAGGGATAAGGGAATATTCCCTTTTCCCCACTGTAGTGCGATCTCAGAGTGAGAATATAAAAGTAGCAGGGATGATAGAGGATGCAGGGAGGCTTGCCCCCCTGCATATATATGGTTAGTGTTGTGTTTTTATTTTGTTTTTTTTTTTTTGTTTTTTTTCGGTTAAGTTGTTTTTCATGAAAGTGCACTTCGGTAAAAGTGCAATTTAAGGTAAGTGACTCTTTTGTAAGGGTTTTGGGGTAGGTGTTTGAGTGTATGTGAGTGTGTTTGGAAGTTGTACGTGTGGGTTAGGGTAGGCAGGTAAAAGTATGAGTGTTTAAGTGTTGAAAGTGGTGGTGTTTGCATATATGTGATGCATGTGTGTGCGTGTGTGAGGGACTGTAGAATGTCTGGTTGTGAGTTTACTGTCTTTTTCTGTTTGGTGCGACCTCAGAGTTAGTATATACAAGTAGCGGGGGTGTGAGGGGCATAGTGTAGGTGTGTTAATTTGTGTTTTTATGTTTGTGTGTGTTTTGTTTGATTTTTGTAGTGTGAGTAGTGTGGTGTATGGTGTGTTTAACTTTGCAATTTTTACTTTCGTGGTTTTTGGGGTTTCGGTATTTTGCAGAGTCGACTTTATATTCTCGATATACTGAAATTCGATGTTTCGGTATTTCAAAATTATAAAGTGAATCCATATATATATATATATATATATATATATATATATATATATATATATATATATCTATAATTTATTTATTTATATGCTGACCAGTTAGTCTAATGGTTAAGGTCTTTGTGTCCCATGCACAAGTTACAAGGTTCGATCCTGACCTCCAGCCAATGCCTTCATGGAGTTTGCATATTCTCCCTTGGTCTCTGTGGGTTTCTTCCTCCTTTCCAAAAACAGGCTGAGTGTTTCTACCTCAAGCTTACCCACAAATTGAGCTGTGGGCAGCAACACAGACTCTAGATGGTGCCGTATAAGGGGAAGAGTTGTATAGCCCAACCACTTTGGGCAACAACTGTAGTGCACCGTATCCTCAGTGAAAGGAGACCATGGATCAACGTCTGCAAGCTATGTCAGTCAACAGTGATTTGGTTGCACTAACTAATGTCACTAAATGGGCATGGGTATTTGTCAGTGGTAAGTAGGTTGAGGTCCGGCCTACTCCAAACTATGCCAGGGGCCCATGCTAATGGAGGAAGGGGTGTATGTGCCCCTACTAACCAATGTGTTCCTACAATTAAAAAAAAGCCCTGTAGCCCTGGGTCAATAAGCTACTGCCCATTTGATGTCCTGTTGCTCAGCTTGGGTTAGCTGAGATAACTCTGTTGAGTGAAAGCTGGAAGCAAAACCAATCAACCTGCCAAACATGAACTGAAAATTGCTACACTCTTAGGTTCACTAACAGGACACAGCTTGTAAGTGGAGGAGATGATGCTAAGGTGGAGGCTGGACATACTATATATCCAGGAAACAGGATGGAAAGGCAGGGCAACAAAGCAACTTTGCTTGGGATCCAGAGTCCACTACACAGGAAGAGGCCAAACTAGAAATGGTGTGGGAATTATGGTGATAGAAGGGCTTCAGAAGACAGTGAGGGATGTCATCAGAACTATTGACAGACTCATGGCAGTTATTTTCCAGTGTAATGACAGGGCAGTATTCATAATCTGAGTCTATGCCCCACAGCAGGGTTGGGATAGTGAAGAAAATAGTGCATTCAGACAGTAGTTGCAGGATCTACTAGATAAAGCAAAACAATGTGAATTGGTGTTGATAATGGGTGACCTGATTACACATACCGGGGTAGACAGACAGACTAGGATATGAGGACTGCCTTGGGCCACATAGGTGGGGCAACCTGAATAAAGAAGGAGAGGCTGTTCTATATTTTTGTCTGGTAATTGGCTTGATGGTAGCCAACACATGGTTCAGCAAGAGAGACAGTCACAAGATCACACACAAGACTGTCCAACATGAAAATCAGGTAGACATGCTCCAAGTAAGTATAGGGCAGTTGAGTAGAATTAATGATTGCAAAGTCATCCCTAGGGAAACAGTTGGCTTACAGCATAAACCACTGGTTACTACAATCAGCTGCAAGCAATGGTCAGACTACTCTAAGGCCAACAGAGTCAAGGCTGAAGAGCTGGGAGCTGATTGGAGGAAAAGCACAAGACTTCAAGGAATTAATCAGTGCTCTAGCACTTCAGGAGGAAGAGGAAATAGGTGGAGTTGAAGAAGAATGAAGTGCCTGAAAACAGCATACAGTAGACTCCCTCTTATCCGTCCTCCTTTAACTGGCCATTACATTTCTGCCATAGCCCTAGCAAAAGACAACAGAGAAGAAAACACTCCCACCACCTCTGGGATAAATAATGATAAACATTTGAGTTTTAGACTTCATATACATTAAAACAATGCATAGTAACACAAATCCTGTTATTCTAGCTGATTTATAACCTGTACATTCTATTTTCAATGCTTTTTCTTATTAACCAGCCATTCATTTATCCAGCCTAAGGTCCGTTCTCATCAAGACTGGATAAGAAGGCATCTACTGTATGTGAGGATCACAGAACAGATATGTAGCCGAGCCAGATATGGAAATAAGGTACATAAGGGAAGCTGGTGGTGGAATGCAGAGATCTAGGAAGTCCTCTAAAAAAGAAGGAGTGCAGACAAAAGTGGGAAAAGGAAAAGATGGGCCAGGCTAAGATGGAATACTGGTTGGATAGCAAAGAGGCTAAGAGGAGAGCTGCAATAGCAAAGAACAAGGCATCAGCAGCACTCTACCAGTTTCTGGAAAGTGACTCAGTAGATGGCACAAAAAAAACCCTATCAGGTTGTAAGGCAAAGATAGAAAGATAAAGAAGATAGTCAGACACCCTTCATAAGGGATGCTAGCAACAACTTGCTCACCAGTCCACAGGACATCAAAGGCAGATGAAAGGAGTATTTTTAGCAGCTTCTGAATGAAGAAAACCCCACACAAGCGGTGATGTCCCAGACACAGCCTTCAATGAAAGAACAGGAGGAACATATCCTAGAGGAACTAAGAGCAGCAATAAGGAGAATACAGAAGGCATATACCTGATGCCAGAAGAATACGTATACTAGTGCCAGTGTGGCTCCCTACTGAAATGTTGGCACTAGAAATGCTGAGTGCGGACAAGCCAAAAAAGGCCGAAACTACGGGAGACGAGTGAATCTCAAACATATTTCTCCTTTAAACTTCTGCACCATAAAACTTGGGGGACAAGCCCCCACAACTCTGAACCAACTTGCAGATTACCTTACGTGGAGTAAAAGGGAATATTCCTTGAAATGGCCATCTTGGACTTGGTACATGTAAATCCTTTTCTTCATCCATTCAGTCTCCATGTTTCAGGACTCGCTCGTGCAGGTCGCAACTTTTCAAATGGTTAAAGCCAGTGTATGAGAACAAAGGGGACATTCACAGCTGTGGGCAATATGGAGGTATCAAACTCCTGTCATACTGCATGAAAGTTCGAGGGAGGGTGGCTGATAAAAGAATATATAGAGTAGTAGAAAGTAAGATGGGCGATGATCAGTTCATATTCAGATCAGGATGTAGCACAACCGATCCCATCTTTACAGTGAGAACGATAGTCGAGAAGAAACTAGCGGTGAGGAAAGAGTCCAACTGGGCATTTCTAGACTTGAAGGAAGCATATAACAAGGTCCCAGCAAATCTGACCTGGGCAGTCCTGTGGTGGTTTGAAGTCCTGGAAACATTGTTAGAATTAGTGCAGGCTATGTACAAAGACCCAATGACCCAAGCAAGAACAGTGTTTGATATCACAGATGGGTTCCCAGTGGGAGTGGGTGTGCACATTGGTAGAATTAGTGCAGGCTATTTACAGGGACCTAATGACTCAAGTAAGAACAGTGTTCAATCTGACACAGGGGTTCCAAGTGGGAGTGGGTGTGCACTAGGGTTCACCTCTGAACCCACTGCTGTTCATACAGGTGATGGACTACACCAGCAAACAGGGGAGGGGACAGATCAACAAAGTTGCTATATGCTGACAATGTGGTATTACAAGCAGATTCAGAGCAAGAACTTCAGCAAAGGACAGGGGAATGGAATCCTAAACTGAAGGCACATGAGATGAAACTGAGTACAGATAAGAAAGTTGTAATGGCAGCATATGGGGAAAATCAGAAGAAGCCAAGAATTGAGACAGAAGGGAAAATAGTGGAAAAGGTTAACAGCTTCAAGCATGTGAGAGGTGTGGTCAAGGAGAAGGGAAGTCTGAATAAGGAGGTCAAAACTAGAATCAGTGGGGATGCAGCCAACTGGCACAGAGTGTCTGGAATAGTGCATGACAGAAGAATGCCAAAAAAGCTTAAAAGTAAGGTGCACAAAATCAAGCACTGGATGCGGCAGTAGGCAACATAGGCAGTTGACTAGGGTCTCGTGGCTGAGGGTTGCCACTCTGACCAGGAGGCTTCAACATATATTTAAAAAACAACAAAAAAAACAAACAAACAAAAAACTTCTTAACACCGTGGTGGCGATGCCATCACAGAAAACGCATTTCACACTTACACACAGAATTTAAACTTGCCTTTCCTCTACAAGAGAAGGTAAGTGTGTGTGTGTGTGTGTGTGTGTGTGTGTGTGTGTGTGTGTGTGTGTAAATTTGTATATATATATATATATATATATATATATATATATATATATATGTGTGTGTGTGTATTTATGTGTGACTTAAACTAGAGAGAAAGTGTGTGTATGTAATGTATGTGTATGTTAGGGGATACTTCACAGGCTATTTGTGGTGTATGTAGAGTCACAGCAGGCTACATATCAGTTGTTGGTTCACTGACTAAATGTTAACTTTTCCTTTCCTGCGGTAAAATGGTTTGAAAACTGCAGTTCTTTATACCATTTTTTATACCCATGTTTGTAGTTTGTTACTGGTAGATATTACTGAGAATTTATAAAAGAGATGAAGGTGGTAATCGTTTGGTTTATACTTTGTGAACCATATTCAGCATTAAGTATAGCTGAGGCAT
This sequence comes from Protopterus annectens, assembly GCF_019279795.1. Lineage (NCBI taxonomy): Eukaryota > Metazoa > Chordata > Ceratodontiformes > Protopteridae > Protopterus > Protopterus annectens. The sequence goes on along the minus strand of NC_056746.1, from coordinate 1,080,313,753 downwards.
TCTGCATGCTTCCAGTTTTAAAAAGATTTTTTCTGTATCTTCAGGTTCTAGATATACTTGTTCAACAACTACACAAGACACTTGTTGGTTGTACTGTAGCAGTTTTATTTGTCAGTCATTATGACATCAAGGCCAAGAATAACCACCAAAATGAGACTAAATCCTGGGGTGTGTTTTGTTGGATTTAGCGCGTTGATGTTAATGTGGTTAGTATGGAGTGTAGTCTTGGTGTCAAGACTGGAGGAATTCTCGATGGTGTTAATATCCAGTAGAGTTAAAGTAATTGTAGGGGTAGTAGCTGGACTCCACTTCAGAGGAGCTTTGGAAGGTGTTAAGCAGCAGTGGGTGTCTAGTAGAGTTGAAACAATTGTGGTACTGACATTTCATTTTATATCAAGTAGCTTTTTTGTTATTTTGGCTTCATTTATGAGTCTTCTGGCCAGTTTTGTCTTTTATGTAATCAATATTCTGCTTAAAGTTTATTTATAGTGGTTGGCTGCTTGTGGAATTTGTGGACTTGCTTTTTAATTCTTGGAAATGGTTTATTTTTTAAGGCTTATTACATCTATAATTTTGATTTCTGAACAATTATGAGTCAAGTGTTGTTGGTTTTGACATTGGAAATGGTTTATTTTTTAAGGCTTATTACATCTATAATTTTGATTTCTGAACAATTATGAGTCAAGTGTTGTTGGTTTTGACATTGGAAATGGTTTATTTTTTAAAGCTTATTACATCTATAATTTTGATTTCTGAACAATTATGAGTCAAGTGTTGTTGGTTTTGACAGGATGTCTAAACTGAACTTGCTATAAGTGGACATGACACAGGATTTTAATCTTGTGACGTTTTATTGTCTATGTTTTATCTTTCTATATGCCCTTAGTTACTTGCTTTCTTTATTTAATTTTATGTAACCAAGTGTCCCAGTGAACGTTTTCTTACAAATGTACATAATTTTATATGCCATTTTTTAGTAATATCCTAAGTGTCAGTATTCATTGATAGAGTTTTGTTTTTTGAGAAGGGCTTAGTTATTCAAGCACAGCAATAAATGTGCACTTGATCAGTTTAACACTCGCCATTAAATAAAGGCGTCTCTGGTCCTGTTATTTCATTGTCTTATCCTCTTTTCCTGCATTTCATTATCTGAGTCTGCCATTTTCCTCAGTGAGACTTTGAATAAGTCACCAGGGAGTTCTCTTGAGACTTTGAATAAGTCACCAGGGAGTTCTCTTAGGTTACACCTGATATGCTGTCATCTATTTCCTTCACAAAATTCTTACCTTTATTCACTGCACCAGTAAAAATTAAAATACCTCATTGGGGAGACTTGCTGTCAGGTACCCCAACCTCATGGCATTATGCTGCACCTTTGGCTACTTGTTACTTTTGTAGTCAACTGCTTCACATTGACTGACTTTCAGGCATTCCTGCCTTCCACCATACATCCAACTATCAGGCATTATCCTTCTCCAGCGGCCTCCCTGTGACTTCCATGCCTTATACTTTCTTCTTGTTCTTGTTTACTTAGGTCAGTCCCAGCAAAACCAACCACTACCTCTTGGGCAGCAGCAGTTCATGTTTCAGCTTCTATCAGAAATGTCCTCGCACGATTTTTGTACCTTTGCTACTGACCTTGCTCCCACAGCTTTTAGACGGATGCAGATACTATGTTGTACCTTAAGTGAGGGGTGGGGTGCAGTAGTTCTGAGTGTGTCCTCATTTGGATGAGATGCCTAGTAACTGTAACCTGTTGCCATCCATTCTCTACTGCAATATTACCAGCTTATCATTTTTTTAAATGTAACATAGGCAATTTATTCTTCAAGGACAGCATGCACTGAATTTGTAGATGAAACACTGAAATGTAAAGTTATTTGCTAGCAGCAAAATCTTCATAGATTCATAGGCTCATAGGTTCATATGTAGGTACTAGGCTATCAGGTCGAGGGCCTATGTAAGCCTACCAACAAGGTTCCCTGGCTTACGCCACCCAATAAAGTTATTTTCCTGTGCCACTGTCGAGCAGAGACACAGAAGTGATCCCCGGGGTGTATTTCCTATTTCCCATCCACTCATCAAGATTTTTCTTGAAGAGTGCTAACGTAGAACTTTGCTTGACATAGATGGGTAGCCTGTTCCAGAGTATGGGATGTCTCTGGGACAGGAATCCATCCCTCCAGCATGTCCTGTTTATTGTGGTGACAAGGTTTAGGTCCCTAGAGTGTGTAGCTCGGAGGGATTGGCATTTCTTTAGGTGTAGCATGTCCAACAGCTCTGGGTTTGACATAGCTTTATATGTTAGGCAGAGATCACCTCAGAGTAGGCGATATGCTATGGAGTAAAGCTGGAGTTTTTTGAGATGGTCATTGTAGTGCATGTGTTTGAGGCCAGTAATCCTCTTTGTGAGGTACTTCTGTGCCCTTTTCAGCTGCGGCAGATGTCTTGTGAGGTAAATTTCAAAAGAGGCATTGCACTTTATAATGGGTCTAATGAGTTACAGATTAGTTACAGATCTCTTTAATGTGGAATTATTCAGATGACTCTTACTTCTGCAGAGATTGTGCATATTGACTGATTTTGGTGGATTGTAATGACAAAAGTTTGAGTGGCCTTTTATGGTTGAAATGTTCTGAATCAGGCAGTTTTGTCTTTATTGGTTCATATATTTTGTTTCATTGCTTACTGGAAAAATGTTCAAAACTATAAATTTAAAACACTGTCTAACAAGTGGCACTGTATTATACAAGGGATATAATTTAATACAATCAGGAAGGTGAATCAAAGAACTCTTGCATGTTTGTATAATCCTAAAAACATGTTCGGCAGTCTATGATTTGAAAACATCCCAGAGATAAACTTAATCCACAACTGGCCAGATGCATTTTCTTTGAATGTAGGTCTCAATGCTCTTTCAGTGAGTGTGAATTTCAAAGGCAGAGAAGCTTTAATGCTAAGTCTGTTTTCATTGTGAGACTGTATTGCTTTGTTTAGCAAATGTCTATCAGTGTTTGTGCTATAAATTTGAAATAAACGTTTTAAATTAAATCTTGAGTTTTGAATAGTGTTTATGGTAACTGGGTAGAAATAGCCAAGTAATGGGACAATGGAATGGCTGTGTGTGTGGGGGGTTGAGAATGGGGGGGCCTGATCCATTACCCTGCCTATGGCCCCATTTGACCTTGATCCATCTCTGCACAAAATGCAGTAAGTAAAAGGCTGAGCAGTTTTGGAAGCTAAAGATGATAATGCTGAAGTGCCCAAGATGGGTTGTAGGATGTGCACTGTGGGACAGATGAAGAAATGGGGACAACAGAGCAGAAGTCTAAGTAGCTCCAATTACAGAGAAGGTCAAAGACAACAGATTACGGTGGTGTGGACACATGGGCTAAAAAGCAGAAAACAATCTGGGGAGGAAAATTTGGATAGACAGGAAAAAGGCAAGAGGAAACAAGGGCATCCAGCAAAGAGATGGATGGATTGTGTAAGAGAAGACCTTAATAGTTAGGCATGACTATCAAAGAAGGTTAGGGGAGTGTCACAGAATCAGAAGAGCTGGAGGCAGTTGACAAAACACCCAGACTCTGTAGAAAATGGGGAAAATGGGGGTTCATGATGATGATAATGATGATATGCTGCTCCAGTGGCAGACAGGGATAAAGCCCTGACTACAGCCCAGTTAACCCGAGTTCAATTAATGGCTCAGGCGACTGACAGAGCGGCAGGGGAGGGAAGGTGAGATCCATCCCAGGGAAGGGTGGCTATGATCTCTGGAGGAGATTGAAGATGTGTAAGGGGGTGTAGCTCTAGTGGGATAGGGTGTTGGGCATTGCTGAGCTGCCATGGAGGTGGGGCAATATACAGTACACCTCCATTGCACATATGATGCTCAAGCAACACCACTGAACAGTAAGAGAAAGGGGGTATGGTGGGTATGGCATGAAAAAAACAACAGTGTTCAGATTGCTAAAATCTACAGAACACCCTTAGATTCCACCATTAGCACCAGCAGTAAACAGAGTATCTCCAGGTGGTATGGAGTTGCAGGTAGACCCTGCACAAATATGGGGAAGTGGTGCTGTGAGGATGATGCAGGTGATCCAAAACAAATCTATATCTGTATCTATATTTGTATCTATATCTGTATCTGTATCTGTATCTATATCTGTATCTATATCTATCAATCTATTTATAGATTACAATACATAATTTCAAACAGATATAATGTTAACTGTTTTAACAGGCATGTTAATGCTGAACATGGTTGAATGTTGCATTTAAAGGATTGATTTGAAGTTTGTGATTTGGTAGAAGATGCCTGTGTCTGTGTGTGCACACAAAATGGTGTTGTGTTTGCGTGTATTTGCACGTGTGTGTGTGTGT
>NC_056746.1:1080234367-1080306867 GCF_019279795.1 Protopterus annectens | reverse complement strand
AAGGGAGCACACCCTTCCTTGACTTTACTGAATTAGATTCAATTACTGAGCAGAGAACTAAGGCCTGGGTGGGGAAAAGGTGGGTTGAATAATAGTGTTCCTTTCTCAAAGGGTGGGTGTGAGTTTTTGCACTGCTTGTCTGCTCTTTAATGGAAGCTAGAACTTAAGTGGTGATCAGCAGAAGGCAAGGAAAAGACCAAAGTGGTACAGACAGATTTCTGCCATGGGCCGTGTACTTCAAATACAAGACTTGCTTTCTGCATTTATGTTATTGCAGCTATGATGTCAGAGAAGGAGGCAGCAGGAATGCTGTAACAAAATGGACTCTATGCAACTTTCTACCAGCCTTTCCCTACAAGGAATGAATAAGTCAATGTTTGGACCTTTCAGGGCTGAGGATAGTAGGGGAGGAAAAAAAATATGTTTACTCTTCAAATTTGTGACCATAGGAAAGGGCCAATTTTTTTCAACTTTTCTATAAATGTCATCTCCAAATAAGAATAACACCAATGACTAGGATAAACAGTTCATTTATAATATGCCAAGAAACTATAAAAGTAAAGAGAAGATATTCGGTTAGCGCTTTCATGGGTTATCTCCACCTGTTTCTTCAGACCAGGTCGAGATAACCCGTGAAAGCACTAACCCAGTAAATTATAATTATCCTGGCTTTGTTTCAGCTTGTTTATCTTCTTTTTACTTTTCTGTAAATGTTTCATCTTGAAGTCATTTTTGGCTGTATCCATTATCTAAGTACATTAGTACCCTTCCCAATGGGAATTAATGGGAAATACCAGACATTTCCAGAGGCAAGAGATACTCAGGCTGTAATATAAATCCATTTCATGCTCCAGTACTTTTTCACAGTAATATCCAGTTTTTTTGATATGTTTACTTAATAAACATACTGATTATAAATAAAAGTGTTCCCTTATTACATCATTACTTGTTATATGTTTAAAAACTCCTAAAATTAAGAATTGTTGGATCATCACTGTTGCCACAAGAGCTTGTGATCCCTGAAAGAAAATTTACATCAGTTAAGAATTCAGTCAGACAGGAGTTATAACCTAGTTACCTTATTATTAGTAATAAAGCAGTAAGGTTATGAGTTACAGATAAGATATATGTGCTGATTACCATGTCCTACATTTATTACTGTGGTATTTCAGTTGTTATATACTGCAATATTATTTTTATGTGAACAGAATACTTGGGCTAAACAGAAATGTGCATAAGGCAAATCATGCTTAAAATGCCTGTGGAAAAAAATGCAGTGCCTGTCAAGTCCTCAGACACACATGATGGTACTTTATGCTTCTGCTCCAAACTGCAGCCATATTAAGCACGGCCTGATGTCACAATGCTCTTGTCACTAATCGATAGTAATGGATGTTAATAGATGCTAAGGTGAAGCTCTAAGCAGTTAATGTAACATCATGGATTGAAGGCAGTGCTTTCAGCCCATGGGAGATAAATTATTCAGCAGTGTGACTCTTTGCTACACAAACTAATAAGCAATCAAAGAAACACAACAGCATGCCCCTTTCAGGACTTTCAAGTGCAAGATTTAATTCCAGAAATTATAGCTCGAAGTACAGATTCTGACTTAGAGAAATGCATTTTATACTAGTTTTGGAGAAATAAAATAGAAAATGACGATGCAATACATCATAAAGTTACATGTTATGCCCTTTCTATTTGTAGTTCTCTCTTTTAATGTTTCATTTTCTCCAAGTGGCATTTTCCACAAGAGACTACGTCAAAGTAGACAAGTGATAGCTGCATTTATGGAAGAAGCTCTTTGAACTGACTTAGGATTTCTAATTAGTATTCTTTGTGGTATCCGGGGGGGGGGGGGGGTCACTAGATCAATAAATGACTGGAACACTGGCTGGGATGCAAGTTGGTGAAAAGTGACAGATGCTGTCTTGCCTGTAGGGACCAGTGGCTCTGAAATATTCAAAAGGGGGGAAAAGTACAAATATTAAAACTACATATATTAATTTGTATCTTTATGTATGCAATCCATGAGCTTATTTTTGTCTGGACATGTTTGGACCAGTACATATCTAAATTCCTCATTTATTCACTATCCTTAAATCCCTGCTTTTAATTGGGAATCTATGTCAACAAAACCTTGTGTATGGCAAATGTACAATACAGTTGTTTTTTTCTCCATAGAACTGCTTTATCATGCTACAATGTACACACAAAGATGCTTGTGGCAGCATTTACTAATCATTAAAATGCCACATTATGGAAAAAACTGTTGATGAAAATTCATATAATTGCAGGGAGACTAGGCTACTATTAAAGATTTTATGACAGAAGTAATGGCTGGACAAGTAAATAAATGTTAGCTGTTAATGAAGCCATGGGTTCATCTCTGGAGCCTGCACTTAAGTTTACAAGCCCTAGTTATTAACCATGTGTTTACTTTATTAAGTTGCATTTATGTTTATATATTATATTTATATTATAGTAAATGTCTTTTCCAGAATATATTTTGCTGTATGTGAGGTTGTTGTATTGAAAAGGTACGCTGGCTCACTTGAATGGAGGGGCTACGTTTTGGAAGTGTGTCATACGTTTCCAAAAAAACTGTGCTATGTCCTTGACAAACTGTCCAGCAGCCTTACATGAAAAGACCGTAATTTAATGCTAAATACGGTAATTTTATAATCACATAGAACAGTTTGGAGACTTGCTCAGGGCCACACTGTATGCAGTTTGGAGATGAGATTATTTAAATGAAGGAATTCAGTGCTGTTATCTTTTTATAAACTACAAGTGATGGACAATTAATTGATAAGGTTCTAACTGTATAAAAGTAACTGGTCAAATTTACATTTCCTTGAAAGTTTTATTATTGAGAGAATGCTTCAGCTTCCCTTGTGTAAAGTCCTCTCTGGTAAGGTCAGACCATAAAGCTGTAGCCTTAAAAATAAAAATAAAACTCCTTACCCTAGCTAACCCTGTGTCAGTTAAGAACAATTCTAAGGCAAACGTCCTATTATTAAATGATAACCTGGTAAAATTTCAAGCCTTACCAAATGCTGAGAACACAGCTGCCTATGCAGAATTGTTTACAGAATCTCTGTACAAACAGTACAATCATGCTAATAGAAGCTAATATGATGCAGCTGTGCCCAATAGAAATAAGCTCGGAACAAACCCAAAAAACAAGCCATCCTAGTGGAATCCTAACATAAATAAGTTATACAACAAAAGGAAGAAAATCATGGCAAAAATTAGGAAAAGCAATGACAAACAGGATAAAAACTTCTATATCAACCTAAACAAACAACTCAGAGGACAAATGGAGTCTACAAAATGCAAGTTTGAGTAAGAATAGCCTTCCAGGCCAAAGATAATTGTAAGGCATCTGTAAGGCTTTTTTCATCTCTGTCAACAACCTCAAGGGCAGTTGACAACAATGTGGAGAACTAATAGTAAATCAAGCCACCTACACAGAGCCAGAAGATATAGAACATCTACTGCTGACAAATTTAGCTCCAATTTTAGCAACCTCTCCCCCTGGCCACTCACCCTCCAACTATCACCAGGGAGCATGTCCTAAATGTACTCTCCAAGACAAAGACCACTCCACAGATGGGCCCCAGTAAAATCCCAGGAATTGATGCCTCCTAAACAGCATGAAACATGACCTACCAGTACAACTGGAGTCACTTTTCGACCATAGCCTCAGGTAAGGCTTCGTGCCACATGAATGGAGAACTACAATGGTCATCCCTCTGCATGAGGCTGGTCCATCTATGGATCCTGAAAACTACAGGCCCATAAGTCTAACTAGTTTCATATGCAAAGCTATAGAAGGAATTATCATGGAAACGATAAACATTGATATATGAAACCCTCAGACACTGGATCTAACCAGTTCGGTTTTGACAAGGGAAGATCATGCCTATTCAGCCTGGTAGACTTCTTTGAGAAGGTTACCAAGGCAACGGATGAGGACAAAATAGTGCATACTGCCTACCCTGATCTGGCCAAGGCATTTCACAAAAGTGCCCCACTCAGACATTGTAGACATACTCATGGAATTAAGCATAAACCCCCTATATTACACACTGGATAGCCAGCTGGTTCGCCGATAGGATCCAAGAAGTTAAGATAGGGGAGTCCACATCCACAAAGAGACTGGTCACTAGTGAAGTCCTTCAGGGGTCTGTGCTGGGTCTGCTTCTTTTTCGCATCTGCTTCTCAGAAGTGAAGGCCAGCATTAAGGGCCTCTGGCTGACCAAGTTTGCTGGTGATTGCAACCTATGAGCAGTCATAGAATCCTCCAAGACAATAACAACCTCTGGGAAGGACTAAAAGACAAATAACTGGTGCCAGAACCATGGTTTAAAACTCAATGCCAAAATATTCATAATAAAACCCTTTGGAAAGTCAGTTTCCCCTGGAAACTACCTCACTAACAGGACACCCCTGAAAGCAGACACCACAGTCATGAATTTAAGGATGTATGTAGTGAGTAACTTGGCTTTTGACCAACAAGTTTCTAAGGTGTAAGGAAATCATTCTGTGTTGCTCAACTTATAAACAAGGGTGTGGCATCCAGCTCCAAGGAAGTCACTGTTCCGTTCGGCCCTCATTACACCCATCATTGAGTACAATGCTCCCTGCAATATGTACCAGACCAAGCACATGAAACAACTGGAACAACCATAGAGGCTCCTCACAAAAAGAATACAAAGCATAAACAACATGTCCTCTGAGGATCTCCTCAAAGCCCTTACCATATACTCTGTCGCCTAAAGATTGTTGAGAGGGTGATCTATGTCTTGCATACAAAGCCTCCTTGGATTCTGTTTTGATGGACCTTTTGTATATCCCCAAAACAGACAAAATCAGAACTATCTGATCCAGAGACTTAAACCCCGCCTGTGACATAAATATGACTTGTTGGAGAGACAGGTAAGTGTCTCAGAGAAAACCCTTTCTCTGGAACAGCCTTCCTAGCTAGGTGCAGTGCAGCTATTCCCTAACTGTGTTCAACCGTAAACTGGACCAGTGGGTAAGAAACTGGAAATTCACCCCTGGTCTGGCACCTATGTCTTGGACAGAAGTAGCCTATAAATGTTTGACCAACAATACTCTATTTTACATATAACCATTAAAATGTACCCTTAGAATAACTTGTAGGGCACCAATAAAACTTGCTGGATACATTTGTGCAGCCTGGCTAGGCTTGTAAAGGTTATTATCATTGTTAGCCTTGTATATACCTATGAAGCTAGTATTGCTGCTTGTGCAAGACTACTGCACACTGTAGTGGGGAGCTGTCCTTCCCCCACTATTCTACGACTGAGGAGTTACAATACATATCTAAGGGGGCAGGGTTACTACCACAGAAAACAAAATCTTATCTCAGTGTGTGCAGGTGTTCTCACTCAGTTGTGTTTGAGCAGCTGGTTTTCAATAATCGTGTCTCAACTATTCATAGGGGAAGCCTTTTACAGAACATTTCCTCGTGCCTATTTCATAGGCTCATAGGTGATCACTGACCATGTGATCCAGGAGACCAATGAAGAGCCTAACCCAAGTTTTCCAATTGCTGCAGAGCACTGTCTGGTTAAATGACTTGCTCAGAGATACATAGTAGGTAAATGGAGACTGTGGATATCAAACCCTAGACTATAGGAATTACCTTGTTTAAAGGTCATAGCCCTTGATGAGGGCATACAAGAGTTCCATTGAACACATACCTTTTTTTATAAGCCTTTATTAATGCATTCAGGTAAAAAAGTCAGAATCCATTAACTGCAAATATAATACATTTTCCTTTTTTACCACAGCTGAGTTTTAATAATATGATACAACAAATTTAACATCTTGGGGTTTTGCACTGTTGGCATATGCGTGTTTATATTTATTTTGAAACTGTAATGTTTGAACAAGCATTCCCTGAAATGAATTCAGGTTTCATTTTAATTTGTTTTGAAAATTTCTGTTTCATGCCCCCCCCATCCGTCCTTACTTATGCATGCTAATTGTATCCCTAACCCTAATCCTGCCACTGACCATAGCTCTAAACCTCTTAGCATGAAAAATCTGGACAAAGCCAATAATAATGGGTGGACAAAGCCTTAAAAATAGGGACACATTTTAAATACTGCTCTTATAAACTTAGAAATTAGTTACAATAAAAGGTCTTGTGTTATCATGCATTTTCTGAAGGACATGAAGTCTGCAACCCCAATGAATGCCATTATTTAGTGAATTTAGTTGTCATTGATTTGCCATAAAAATCCAGAAAAATACAAAATTTATGAAGAAAAGACCAAAAACATGAGGCAAAAATCTGGACATTCTGTGAAAATCTGTACAGTTGGGAGGTATGCCATTGCCCCTAATCCTACACATTACTTTACAAAAAACTTTTTCCTTAATAGCACCACTATACAACATACACAAACACACACAGAAATGCACACTCAGACACACATGCAGAAACACACACAGAAACACACACACACTCCTACCCATCATGCCAAAATGTTCAACGTATGCAAAAGTTTCAAAATTAGGAAACAACCTCACTTATCTGCTTAAAAGCAAACCTTACACACCCTATGGAATGTCAGTGTTTTCAGCATTACATGTCTAACATTAAAAATAAAAAATGTGCACCAGTTCACCTTGATGAAAAAATTGAATTCAACAAAGTGAATTGTAAACACACACACACACACACACACACACACACACACACACACACACACACACACACACACACACACACACACACAAATATGTGTGTGTGTGTGTGTGTGTATGTGGGAGTGCTACAGAATCCTGAAAGACCAAAATCCTGAAGACCAAAATCCTGAAAACACACAGGATACAACACTTAACTATATTCCAGCACAAGTACATACAGAAACATGTTACCCTTCAACTACATGCAGCCCCCCTGCATCCCCCACACCCCCTGCTACTTAAATATAACAACTCTGAGTTTGCACTTCAATACACTAAGTGCAATCTCGGAGTTGATATATTTAAGTAGCAGGGGATGTGGGGGGTACAGCCCCCACATGGGGGGGTGCAGGGGTGCTTGCTCCCCTGCTTACACTTGGAAAGAGTATGAATTTAAGGATGTATGTAGTGAGTAACTTGGCTTTTGACCAACAAGTTTCTAAGGTGTAAGGAAATCATTCTGTGTTGCTCAACTTATAAACAAGGGTGTGGCATCCAGCTCCAAGGAAGTCACTGTTCCGTTCGACCCTCATTACACCCATCATTGAGTACAACGCTCCCTGCAATATGTACCAGGCCAAGCACATGAAACAACTGGAACAACCATAGAGGCTCCTCACAAAAAGAATACAAAGCATAAACAACATGTCCTCTGAGGATCTCCTCAAAGCCCTTACCATATACTCTGTCTCCTAAAGATTGTTGAGAGGGTGATCTATGTCTTGCATACAAAGCCTCCTTGGATTCTGTTTTGATGGACCTTTTGTATATCCCCAAAACAGACAAAATCAGAACTATCTGATCCAGAGACTTAAACCCCGCCTGTGACATAAATAGGACTTGTTGGAGAGACAGGTAAGTGTCTCAGAGAAAACCCTTTCTCTGGAACAGCCTTCCTAGCTAGGTGCAGTGCAGCTATTCCCTAACTGTGTTCAACCGTAAACTGGACCAGTGGATATGAAACTGAAAATTCACCCCTGGTCTGGCACCTATGTCTTGGACAGAAGTAGCCTATAAATGTTTGACCAACAATACTCTCTTTTACATATAACCATTAAAATGTACCCTTAGAATAACTTGTAGGGCACCAATAAAACTTGCTGGATACATTTGTGCAGCCTGGCTAGGCTTGTAAAGGTTATTATCATTGTTAGCCTTGTATATACCTATGAAGCTAGTATTGCTGCTTGTGCAAGACTACTGCACACTGTAGTGGGGAGCTGTCCTTACCCCACTATTCTACGACTGAGGAGTTACAATACATATCTAAGGGGGCAGGGTTACTACCACAGAAAACGAAATCTTATCTCAGTGTGTGCAGGTGTTCTCACTCAGTTGTGTTTGAGCAGCTGGTTTTCAATAATCGTGTCTCAACTATTCATAGGGGAAGCCTTTTACAGAACATTTCCTCGTGCCTATTTCATAGGCTCATAGGTGATCACTAACCATGTGATCCAGGAGACCAATGAAGAGCCTAACCCAAGTTTTCCAATTGCTGCAGAGCACTGTCTGGTTAAATGACTTGCTCAGAGATACATAGTAGGTAAATGGAGACTGTGGATATCAAACCCTGGACTATAGGAATTACCTTGTTTAAAGGTCATAGCCCTTGATGAGGGCATACAAGAGTTCCATTGAACACATACTTTTTTTTATAAGCCTTTATTAATGCATTCCGGTAAAAAAGTCAGAATCCATTAACTGCAAATATAATACATTTTCCTTTTCTACCACAGCTGAGTTTTAATAATATGATACAACAAATTTAACATCTTGGGGTTTTGCACTGTTGGCATATGCGTGTTTATATTTATTTTGAAACTGTAATGTTTGAACAAGCATTCCCTGAAATGAATTCAGGTTTCATTTTAATTTGTTTTGAAAATTTCTGTTTCATGCCCCCCCATCCGTCCTTACTTATGCATGCTAATTGTATCCCTAACCCTAATCCTGCCACTGACCATAGCTCTAAACCTCTTAGCATGAAAAATCTGGACAAAGCCAATAATAATGGGTGGACAAAGCCTTAAAAATAGGGACACATTTTAAATACTGCTCTTATAAACTTAGAAATTAGTTACAATAAAAGGTCTTGTGTTATCATGCATTTTCTGAAGGACATGAAGTCTGCAACCCCAATGAATGCCATTATTTAGTGAATTTAGTTGTCATTGATTTGCCATAAAAATCCAGAAAAACACAAAATTTATGAAGAAAAGACCAAAAACATGAGGCAAAAATCTGGACATTCTGTGAAAATCTGTACAGTTGAGAGGTATGCCATTGCCCCTAATCCTACACATTACTTTACAAAAAACTTTTTCCTTAATAGCACCACTATACAACATACACAAACACACACAGAAATGCACACTCAGACACACATGCAGAAACACACACAGAAACACACACACACTCCTACCCATCATGCCAAAACGTTCAACGCATGCAAAAGTTTCAAAATTAGGAAACAACCTCACTTATCTGCTTAAAAGCAAACCTTACACACCCTATGGAATGTCAGTGTTTTCAGCATTACGTCTAACATTAAAAATAAAAAATGTGCACCAGTTCACCTTGATGAAAAAATTGAATTCAACAAAGTGAATTGTAAACACACACACACACACACACACACACACACACACACACACACACACACACACACACACACACACACACACACAAATATGTGTGTGTGTGTGTGTGTATGTGGGAGTGCTACAGAATCCTGAAAGACCAAAATCCTGAAGACCAAAATCCTGAAAACACACAGGATACCAATACTTAACTATATTCCAGCACAAGTACATAGAGAAACATATTACCCTTCAACTACATGCAGCCCCCCCTGCATCCCCCACACCCCCTGCTACTTAAATATAACAACTTCGAGATTGCACTTCACTACACTAAGTGCAATCTCGGAGTTGATATATTTAAGTAGCAGGGGATGTGGGGGGTACAGCCCCCACATGGGGGGGGTGCAGGGGTGCTTGCTCCCCTGCTTACACTTGGAGAAGAGTAATATGGTTTGTGTTTTATTTGTTTCTGTATGTACTTGTACTGGAATATACTAAGTGTTGGTATCCTGTGTGTTTTCAGGATTTTTAACTTTCAGGAGTTTGAACTTTCAGGATTTTGGTCTTCAGGATTTTGGTCTTTCAGGATTCTGTAATGCTCCTATATATATATATATATATATTGGTTTAATTCTTTCTGCTGAATCTGCAGTTTGTTGGCAGAGCAAGTGGTATGAGAAACACACTGAGTACTAACATCACTGAATGTCTCAGTTGTCAGAGGAAGGAAGATCAACTGCGTATGGGTGAAGTAAATGTGGCTTTGGGAGTTATGAGGTTTAATGCCAAAACCTTTGGCTTTACCAAACATTTTGGCTTTGGGAGCTGTGAGTGTTTGTGGGTTAGGCTTTGGGTAAGGGTTAGATTTGGTGCTGTGAATGTGTGCCTGCTGTGCATGTCATGTGTTTGAGTATTATATTTTGGCAGTGTTACAGAAAGGGTTTGCTAAGGTAAAGTTTATGGCTGGGTTTAGGGGCAGGGCCAGGGTTATGGTTACGGCTACGGATAGCATGCATTAATAAGGTGGTGCAGGAGGACAAACTTGTATGAAAGGCCTCCCTACATGCCTATTTACCGTGATTCATATGTAAACTCCTCCTTGCATGATGCTATATGGACCAGTGCTTCTGTGCTCTATACCCTTGTAGAAATCCAATATCTTACTGCAATAAAACTTCAAAATTATACATTCACTATCTGTCAATAGCTCAATCATGCATTGCTTTTTCTTGTTCTGCAAGTTCAAATGTTTGCCCATTTAGCAGAGATAATTGGGGCTATCAGCTGCTGATTAGTAGTATTCTGCAGTCCTGGGTTTGATTCATTTAATTACCTTTCACTTCTTGCAAAGTTATAAACCACTTAAGCAAATTTTGCTCCTGTCCCAGCCTTCCCTTCCCCTGAAAATAGGCTCTAGTATTGTCTCTTTGGCACAAAAGGATAAAGCCCTGACTTTTACCTGGGTGATTCATATTTTCTTAGTGGCCTGGCTACTGAAGATAGTGGTGGGGATAAATGACAAGCCAATACCTAATTGCTTCTATCAGGTATACGGTGCAGAAGCATGCTGGGGGCATATTTAGATCATGAATATGACAGTGATACACAATTTTGATTAGCAATAATCACTTTAGTATATGAATGGTCACTGAGGGCATGTCATGTGGCTAGAAGTAGCTTAATCACAGTACAACTACATGACCACCTATGTGTATCAGTTCAGCACACAAAGGACTGGTTAGGGAATACACAGAAGCCCTGCAATGCCAACGTATGTGATGCTGCAGGGAACCTACATTTAGTAGAAAAGGGACATTTCTATGTTACAACTGTACACTTTGTAAATACATTAATAAGAATATATGCTTCAAGAAGCATCATGTAACAAGTCAACTTTTTAAGTCATATATTGATCATAATACTTCAAATATTATTTACATTGCTTTATGTGAGCAACATCTGTCATATATATAAACATACAATAAAGCTAATGCAATGTTTACATGTGTTCATGCAATGGGGAATGAAATAAGGTAAAATTTCAGGTTTTGGAATGCATTTAATGGAAACATAGAATGTGTAATTTGAACACAATTATTGAGTACACAGAATGTGCGTGGATTGCTCTGCTTAAAGCTCACTGCATTCTAGGAATAAATAAGGCGGTGACCATGAAGTCTATGATTAAGTGCATGGCTTTAAAGTGCTAAAAGAATTTTTAACTGATGCAGTTGTGATGTTCTCTACTTTTATATGCGTGGATATTTTTTGTCATGTTTTAATCACTTGGAAAAACACCATGTTATGAAACTCATATATCTTACAGTTTGTTGCCAGCTGTGCTTTTTCACAAGTAAAACATTTCTGTGAATACTTCCTGATGTTTTTAGGTTCATAGGTAGGTACTAGGCTATTGGCTCTAGGGCCTATATAAGCCTAGCCAAAAAGGTACCCTGGCTTTTGCCACCCAAGAAAATTATTTTCCTGTGCCTCTGTCAAGCAGAGCCACATAGGTGATCCCTGGGGTGAATTTCCTATTTCCCATCCAATCATCAAGACTTTTCTTGAAGAGTACTAATGAGGAGCTTTGTTTGATATAGATAGGTAGTTTATTCTAGAGTATTGAAGTCTCTGGGACAGGAATCTATCCCTCCGGCATGTTCTGTTTATTGTGGTGACAAGGTTTAGGTCCATAGAGTTTGTAGCTCAGAGGGATTGGGATTTCTTTAAGTGGAGCATGTCCAACAGCTCTGGGTTTGACATAGCTTTGTATGTTAGGCAGAGATCACCTCTGAGTAGGCGATATGCGACGGAGTAAAGCTGGAGTTTTTTGAGATGGTCCTGTGTAGGACATCTGTTTGAGGCCAGTAATCCTCTTTGTGAGGTATTTCTGTGGCCTTTCCAGTTGTTGTAGATGTCTTGTGAGGTACATACCAAGAGGGGCATTGTACTCTATAATGGGTCAAATGAGTGATGAGTAGAGGGGAACAATGACCTCTTTTTTCCTGGATGAGAAACCTTTTGTTATGAGGTGTGCCACGTAGAAGGATATCCTGACTACTGTGGCGATGTGATTATCAAAGGAGAGACTACTATCCACCTGTGTCCCAAGGTCTCTTATCACACTTTCAGTGTTAAGTAGACTACCACCTATGTGGTAGCTCATGAGTACAGAGTTTTTACCAAAGGGGATGACAATGCAGTTTTTGGCATTGAGTTTGAGGCATGGCATCTGTCTCCACGAGGCCCTTTTGTAGGATGTCCACATCATTAGCAGTTTCGAGTATGGCTCTTAGTTTGCAGTCATCTTCATTAGCCAAAGATCTCCTGCGTTAGCCTGTACTTCAGAAAAGTAGATACCAAACAGGAGAGGACCCAGGACTGAACCTTGTGGTACTCCACTTGTCACTGGTCTGAAGTCGGCTTTGGAGTCTGCTACTTTCACAGTGTGGGTTCCATCAGTATGCCAGTTGGCAACCCATCTTGTGACATAGGGATTTATACCATTCAGTGGGCACAAAGCCTGAGGGGAGGCTATGACTGAACATGGTGCTTAGGTGGGGTGCCAGTTCATTCTGCAGTTCATGTAGAACACAGTCTGGGATGTTGTCAGGTCCCATGGATGCTGTGTTCTTGACTTTGGAGAGTGTGGTTTTTACCTGCGCAGCCATGATTACAGGAACTTTGCATTTTTTCAGTATAGAGACGGGCCCTTTAGGGGGTGAGAGGGGGGTAAAGTTAGCACTGAACCTATCTGCCAGAATGTTGGCAATATCAGTTGGTTATGTATTTTTAGTGCCATTGTGCTGTAACTCAGAGCAGATCTGAGTGTTGCCATTGAAATTATTGACATAGCTATATAATGCTTTGTGGTTGTCTTTAGAATCAGTGATGATTTTGTTTTCGTAACTAGTTTTGGAGGATTTTATGAGGGATCTCAGCTTCTTACTGAGGCTGACCAGGGAGTTCCTCCAATCATGAAATTTTGCTCTTTTTGCAACAGTTTCTTTCTTCTGTTGTAGAATTAGTTTATGGCAGGGGACCACCAGATTGGCTTCCTTTTTTTGGAGGATAGCATCTTGGTTCTGTTAGGGCTAGCACAATGCATGCACTCGTGTAAGTGCTTATAAAGTGCATTTGTGTAGGATTCAGCAGTCGTACCTCTATTGTCCGTCTGCGTGGGTGTTGTGAAGTTTGCCACCTCTGTCTTAAGAAGTGTGAAGTTGGCTTTGGAGAAATATTTTACAGTGGTTTCCCTAATGGGGGTGGGGGCGGGATGTGGATGTCTAGGGTGATTAGCTTGTGGTTGGATCTGACCAACGAGGAACTGACCTCTGGTGTGGAACACTGGTCGCCCATGTTGGTAATGACCAGGTCTAGGATATTGATGCCCCTGGTGGGGGTGTGGACAAGGCACTGGAATTTATGAATTCCAGAAAAAGTTGAGCAAAAGAGTTGGTACCAGTTAATGGTGGGGTAGTTGAAATCGTCCATTATTAGGGTGTTGGGTTGTACCCTCATATTTTTCAGTGTATCAAGAAATGAGGAGTGGGAATCCTGGGGCATGGTGGGGGATCTCTAGCAAGTTACAATTTGGATTGCAGTCTTGCCCAGAGTTAGTTGCACTTGGATAATCTCGGATGCATTATGATGAGCAACTAGCCTGGAGGTGTGGATATCCTTAATGAATATGGACATGCCTCCGCCTTTAGTGTTTCGGTCCAGGTTAGGTGGCCGAAAGATGTGGTATGAATTATAGCCTGGTAATGCAGGGGTGCTCTCTGGAGCCTTGAACCAGGTCTCTGTCACTGCACAGATGTCAATGTTCTCCATTTTAAGGAGTGCCTTGACTGAATGCATTTTGAGGTTT
Organism: Protopterus annectens; assembly: GCF_019279795.1. Classification (NCBI taxonomy): domain Eukaryota; kingdom Metazoa; phylum Chordata; order Ceratodontiformes; family Protopteridae; genus Protopterus; species Protopterus annectens. The sequence goes on along the minus strand of NC_056746.1, from coordinate 1,080,292,686 downwards.
AGACTTCTAGCATTGAGTAGCATTACCCTCAGATTTTGCTTGCTTGTACCTGTTAAGGTGGTGAATTTGTCATTTGTTTTTTTATTTTTTTTTTAGCCACTCCACAAAGATATATTGTGATGTTCCAAAACTGTGGTGTTTAATTGGGTTTATGGAGGAAGGAGAATATAGGAGGAGGTGTCTAGCAGCTAATGATCAGGTGCAATGTTAAAGAATAAAGAAAATTGAAGACAAAATGCAGGTCTACTCAGTAAGCCTACCTGTTTAACAAACAAATGAACTAAAAGTTAATGTCACTAAAGCTTGCCAGTTTATCAGTCTGGGAACTTCTGATGTCCTGTACAGAAATCTAAAGTAGTTTTACCAAATTTTCACCACTTGAATCAGTGACAGAATATAACCACTAGGGGGTCTGTTGGGCAAAAGCTATGGTTCAAAATTTATTAGAAAGTTAGTTTCATAACTTGGAAATGAAAGGGGGGGGGTGCAAAACATGATGTGAAACTGTTTTCCCTATTTTTTTACAGTTCAAGACACCCTTCTTTAATTTCTACTTTAATTTCTACTCTTATAAAAGTTTTTATATTTTTGACACATAACAGCAACTACCTAAACGGTAACCTCAAGTCATTGTAAACATATCTTAGTTCTTAAATATTTCATGTAAATTAACTTCTGTGTTTCATGTTGATAATATTACTCATTTCACAAAGGAGGAACTCTGTCTCAAAAGTTATTTTGGCGATATTAACAAATTAATTCTTATTATGACTCAGAGTTAAACTACTGCATTTCTATCACCATGCAAGAACGCTAAGGGAAAACAACTGAAGCACTGTCAACATACCTCTCGACCCATTAGAGCAAGAATTCTCGGCAAAGCCAAAATAGTAGGGGAATAAAAGTCTAAGATCAGGGACCAGTTTTAAATATTGCTCCTTTTTAAAGTTAAAAAGTTGCTAGAAAAGCACGTTTTGCATTAGTTTGCATTTTCTTAAGGGTATGAAGTCAGAAACGTAGATTTCTGTTATTATTTAGTGACTTCAGTCCTCAACAATTTTCCAGAAAACCACCAATTTTATAAAGAGCAACTTAAAAATATGAAGCAAAAATCTGTGTATTCTATGAAATTTCTGGTCAGCTAAGAAGTATGACTGTGGAACTTGAATATCTCTGCCAGGCTGTAACTTTTCTTTATATATCACAACCACCAAAAGTTTTTGAAATAATAAACAACCAAAATCCAAGTGGAATAAACTTCACAAGATAATAAAAGCAAAGATTTATTCTAGCGCCTCGGTGCAGAAACACCTTCATGGAATACAGCTCCAATCACAGATACTGCTTAAATACACATTTTAATAATGATTAAACAGTAAAACAATAAAATAATTAAATACATTTAATTATTTCTTAAAGCAAACATATTCAGTTAATTTTACCATTTAATCTTTTAGGGACCATGGTATTGAATTTCAAGATATAAATACTTTCTTTATATAAAAATTTATCTTTTAAAATAGTATCGTCTCCACAAAAAGAAACGATTTGTTCCAAAACACATCATTTTAACAATGAATAGTCACTATTATGTGATTCTATAAAATGAGCAGCAATGATTTTTTTCTTTCCTCCCATTTTTAATGTCTCTAATATGTTCCATAAAACATGAGCAGAACATCCTCTTTGTCTCCCCCACGTAAAACATATTACAGGGGCAGCTTAAAACATACACTACCCCCTTAGTTTCACTTTAGCTGTAAAGGGTACATTGTTGATATACTTAAAACAGTTAACTATATGTGGACACAACAAACATTTGCCACATTTAAAGGTACCTGTCTGAAATATACAACTAGGTACTACACAATTCGGCATACTGAAACGTCCCCGTACTAGCATATCTTTTATACTTCTACCCCTTTGGTATGCTATAGAGAAGTATTTTGGTAGCATATCAGATAAAAAAATCATCCTTCAACAAAAACTTCCATAATGAGTTAACATCTCAAATATTTCAAGACCTTTTATGTTGTACATTGTTATAAAATAGATCTGTTGAATTCGGTCTGACTCAAACTTCTTTAGCTTTTTTCTTCCTTTATTTTTTCCATTAGAATTTTTATTCTTATTATCCACTTTATGGCTAGCCTCCCTTATTCTGTTAACATCATATCTTCTCTTTATAAAAATCTCTGTAGACTTACAAATTTCCTTTTCCAGAATCTCTGTTTCATTACATATCCTGGACAACCTTAAAAACTCATTATAAGGGAGTGCATCTATTGTGTGGGGAGGATGGCAACTGGATGCATGTAAAAAATGATTGCCATCCTCAAACGTCCTATGTACCCCTGATACAACTGTACCATTTGTTTTCCCTTCTAACTCTAAATCAAAAAAATGAACTTTAGTTCACTTTTGCAAACCATCAAAACTCATATCAAAAGGGTTGTGGTGTAAATCAAGTATAAATTTTTTTATATTTTCTCTGCCTCCTTCACATATAAAAATTAAATTGTCAATATAACGAAACTATTTTTTGACATATTTTTTCATAAATTCCTGTTTAAACAGAAATGTTATTTCAAAATATGACATAAATAAATTTGCGTACATGGGGGCAAAAGGTGCCCCCATTGCAGTATCTTCCTTTTGTCTATAAATCTGTTGATTGTATATAAAAAAATTGTTCACCAAACAAAATTATATCATTTCTGTTATAAAAATAGAACGAAGGTTATCCCCTAAAAAATGTAAAATAGCAGTTCATAGGTTCATAGGTTCATAGGTTCATACTAGGCTATCTGCCCAAGGGCATTTATAAGCCTAGCCCATAGTTATGTGGCTTTCGCCACCCCTTTAGTTTGAATAAAAACTATGCCTATCATTTTTCTGTGCCTCTGTCAAGCAGTGACACTGAAGTAATCCCTGGGGTATATCTGCGATCTCCCATCCATTGGTCAAGATTCCTCTTGAACAAGGCCAGCGAGGTGCTCTGCCTCACATGTACCGGGATTTTGTTCCACAGCATAGGGAGTCTCTGGGTGATGAATCTGTCCCTCCAGCACGTTCTATTTATAACCGTGTCAAGGTTTAAGTCTCCCGCCCTTGTGGTTCTGAGGGATCTAGATTTTTGAGGTGAAGCATATTCATCAAATCTGGGTTTGACATGGCCTTATATGTCAGGCACAGGTCACCTCTGAGCAAGCGGTATGAGACTGAATAAAGCTGGAGTTCTTTCAGTCGGGCAGCATAAGACATATTTTTGAGACCCTTTATCCTTTTGGTGAGGAACTTTTGGGGCCTTTCAAGCTGCATCAGGTGTCTGGTCAGATACATTCGGGCATTGTACTCAATCATAGGTCTAATGAGTGATGAGTACAGGGGGACGATGACCTCCCTTGATCTAGATGTGAATCCCTTCATGATCAGGTGGGCGATATAGAAGGTTTTCCTAACTACTTTAGCAACATGAGTGTCAAATGAAAGACTACTGTCAACTTGGGTCCCCAGATCCCTGATGACTTTTTCTGTGCTCAGTGGATTGTCACCTATATGGTAGCTAGGGGTAACCTTGTTTTTCCCGAAGGGTATGACTATGCATTTTTGGCGTTTAACTTCAGGCCATGGCTCTGGCACCAGTTATCCGTTTCTGTGAGGCCCTTCTGGAGGATATCTGTGTCAGATGTGTTTTCGACTATGGCAGTTTGCAGTCATCTGCAAACTTTGTCAGCCATAACCCTCCTGTGTTTGCTTGTACTTCAGAAAAGTAGATGCCGAACAAGAGTGGACCCAGGACTGAGCCCTGTGGGACACCACTTGTGACAGGCTTTGAGTCTGACATGGCTCCAGCAACTCTGACCCTGTGGGTTCTGTCGCTTAGCCAGTTTGCAACCCATCTTGTGATGTATGGGTTTACATTCAAGCTGATGAGTTTTCGATGATACCTGAGTGGGGTATTGTGTTGAAGGCCTTTGCCAGGTCGAGGTAGGCTGTATGGACTGCCTTTCCCTCATCAATGGCCTTGGTGACTGTCTCGAAAAAGTCAACCAAGTTTAAGAGGCAGGATCTGCCTTTGACAAAGCCAAACTGGGTTGGATCCAAAGCCTGCAAGTTCCCTATGTCTTTATTTATGAGTTCCATTATGATCCTCTCCATGGCTTTGCAGATAAGGCTTGGCAAGCTAATGGGCGGTAATTTCCAGGGTCTGTGGAGGCACCGCCCTTATGAAGTGGGACCACAGTCGCCGTGCGCCACTCCTTGGAGTGCGTATCCTGAGGTGAGGCTAAGATTAAACAGCTGTCCTAACTGTGGGTTTAATTCCTCGTTGAGTTCATGAAGCACACAGCCGGGGACACCATCCGGTCCCATGGATGCTGTGTTTTTTGCTTAGTGAGGGCAGTTCTCACCTGGGCGTTGTAGATGTTTGGGGGGCTACAATCCTCTGGAATAGATATCTCTCCTTTTTGGGGAGGGGAGAAGTTTGCACTGAACCTGTCAGCCAGTATGTTAGCAATGTGTGTAGGTTCAGTAATTTTCACATCATTTTGAACTAATTCTGAGCATATCTGGGAGTTTCCTCCTAGGTTTCTAACATAGCTAAAGAAGGCCTTATGATTGTCTTTAGAGTCCTTGGTGATTTTTCTCTCAAAATTTGCCTTGGATGATTTTATGAGAGCTCTTAGTTTTTACTTATAATGATCAAAGGTGTCTTACCTTTCAAGGATTTTGCTCTATCTTGTAGTAGCTTCCTCCTTTTGTTGTAGAGCTTGTTTATGGCTGGGGTCCACCAGACTGGACGCTTGCCTTTGGTACAGAGAGTCTTAGTTTTGTTTGGGATTGCCTGATCCATGCAGTCCTGTAGGTGCTGGTAGAAGGCATTTGTAAGTGATTCAGCGGTTTGAGTAATGTTTACCACTGGCTCAGGGGCCTTAAAGGAGACCACACTAGTTTTAGAAGTGTGAAATCGGCTTTTGAGAAGTTTTTCACTGTGGTCTTTTTGTTTCAGGTGGGGCGGGATGAGGACCTCCAGCGAGATTAGTTTATGATCTGATCTCACCAGTGAGGGGTATACTTCGGTGTTGAACATTTTGATCCCATGTTCGTGATGATGAGATCAAGTATGTTTTCACCTCTTGTGGGGATGGTGACTAGTTGTTCCATGGCATTTGAGTTTATGAACTCCAGGAATCTTTGGGTTAGAGTGTTCGGGCTTGAGTAGTGTTCCCAGTCTATATTAGGGTAGTTGAAGTCACCTAGTATGATGGTGTTTGGAGATACATTTATCCCTCCAATGTTTTCAGGAAGGCCATGTGAGGTTCCTGAGTTTGAGAGGGTGGCCTGTAACATGCTACAAATTGCAGAGCAGTCTTGCCTATGGTTAATTGCACCTGGATGGTCTCCGATGCATCGTGCGTTGCCACCAACCTTGAGGTGTGGGTGTCCTTTATGAATATGGACACCCTCCTTTCTTGGTGTTGTCCGGATTTTGGGGCGGGCGTATGATATGAGGTGAAACCTGTTAGTGCTGGGGTGCTCTCAGGAGCCTTGAACCAGGTTTCTGTCACAGCACAGACATCGATGTTCTCCATATTGAGAAGGGCCTCGAAAGTGCGTGCATCTTGAGATTGAGACTTCTGGCATTGAGCAGCATTACCCTTAGTTTTTTCCTTTTGGTGTTCTAGGGTGGTAGGTTTAGAATTTGAGCCTTGCCTAAAAAGGCACTATGGGGGTGGCAAGAGCCTTTGCCAATATCCGGAAGCCCAGGGTGACAGGTGCAAGCCGTCCCTTGCAGCGTGGCTTGTCCAGCATGTCATCCCAGGCAGACAGACATTGGATCCCCTTTGAATGACACCAGAATTTAAGCCAATTATTAAAGCTGATCATCTTATCACTGTATTGTGGCATCATTCTAGGTGAAGGTAGGATACTGCTCAAGGTCAGGGTCATACCTGCCTGGGCTACATAATCAGAGAGCTCCTCGACGTCCCTTTTCATGTAGTCCAAGGAGGTGCGTCTCAGGTCGTTGACACCAGCGTGGACAATGACTGAGTCGTACTTGTACCTGCTGTTGAGAGACCTGAGTGCTTGCGTTATGTGGCGGATTCTAGCGCCCGACAGGCAGCTTACTGTGACCTTCTCCTTACTCAGTCTGGTGGGGCGTCAGTGTGCCTGACTATGGAATCACCAATGACAAGTGTGTCTGGCATTTTGTTTGGCCTTAAGGGCTGTGACTGTTTGACACTCTGACTGTGTGGTCTATGTGTTGCATGTGTTGGGTCGTGAGGTGGTAGTTGTTTGGGTGTCTGCTTTGGTGGCCTCTGCTGTTTTGGTAAATTTTTGACCAGAGCCTCCGAGTATGTCTTTGTGTGAGTATGTGTATGATTTGAAGTTGTGATGGTACCATGTGTGACTGGGTATGTATTGTGTGTGGTTGCCTTCTCCTCCTGTCTGGTCTTGCCAGTCCTATGTTGAGAGAGCTCAGCCTCCAGTTTGGCCGTATAGTTGCATCTCTCGCATGTATTTGTGTTTTGTGGGAGAAGGAGAGGATTGTCTGTGTACATGAGGCAATTGTAACATTGCCTCAATATTCCCAGGTTCACCAGTTGAGCTGGAGAGGACACTAGCAACTGATCCCTCGACATACTAGAAGTAGTATATAAAGAACTTTCAAAGGACTCCGGGGGAAGTGGGTTTTGGGCTGGTGGGGTACTATCTATAATAAGAGTGCTTTATCAAGGTGCAAGTACTGTAGGAGTAAGTGCTAGGCTTTACAGATAGAGAATAGTCTACTTGGGAATCAAGTAGAGATGAACTTTTCAGTTATAGGATATGCTGGTTAGATCAGCAGTACAGTTTAGCGTGTTTTATAGCAGGGGCTGAAGGAGCTAGAAATTGGCCCAAAACGACCAATGGACTACTAGTTTCTGGCTGAAACTTCACCAAATCGGACAAAAGGCGCTCAGTGCTTCCCACTCCCACTGGTAAGCAAAGAAACTTCCTCCTTCCTAATAAGGCAATGGATCAGTAACAGGAACTAAAAACAAAGCCCAGGGATCAGCAACTCTGAAACTGGACTACTCTAGTTCAGTAAAGTGGGAAAACAAGAGATTTTTTGTTTTATTACAGAGATAAGGAAAAAAACAGACAGTAAATGCTATAAATGCTGTAAATCGGCTAGCGCACTTTAGTGTGTAGCCTACAGAAACAATTTGCAACAATTAGTAACTTAAAGTGCAATAAACAGTGTAAAATGCAGAAATCACTTAAAGTAGCAGTAAAACAGGCGAAATGCAGTCGCTAGCTTAATAACAGTGGGAAAGCCACCATACCATCTTTATGTTTTATGGATGTATATAAACTTTTCACATCCAGTACAATCCATTACATCTCCTTACGCCATTCCAAATCAGTGATTTTTTTCAAAAAATCACAACTATCCTGTATATAGGACAAGTTCTTTCTTACATAGGGAAGTAGTATCTCATGCAACAACATGCCCATGTTATGTAGAAAATATCTACAGGCAGAAACAATGGGTCTACCTGGAGGTTTTTCAAAATTTTTATGAATCTTTGGCAAACAAAAAAATATTGACGGTTCTTTGTTATTAATAGAAAATTTAGTTTCCACATCTTTTTGAAAAATAGCCTAAACGTAGGCCTTTCTGTAACAAAATATTATACCTCTCCATTGCCCTTGTCAAACTTACATCATCACTACATTCATATATTTTTTTATTTTCTAAATGTTCCATACACATTCTATAATATTGTACGGCATTCATTATAACAATTTTACTGCCCTTGCCAGCTGGTTTAATTATCAGCCCTTTATTATTCTGCAGTTCTAACTTTTCTTTAGTAGCTATGGCCACTGAATGATTATTTTTGTCTATGTCATACTTCCTGTGTACCTTCTGACCATGAATCTTCTCTCCTGTTTGACACAGCCCATTCATTCTCCATACATTGTGCCCCCCCCCCCACAGCTGGGGTAAGAGCTGTCTAAAGGTGAGATTACTCATAGGACATATGTTGTTTTATGCCATCACTGACATCCTGGCAGATGAGTCCATTTTAGCTCTGTGGGAAAAGAACACGTGATCCAACCCACTGAAGAGGTCCACAGTACCGTCCCCACATGAGTGCATTCTCCTGCACGCTCCCTGTAGACCTACCATGAAGGCTGCAACTAGGGATGTACTTGCATTGCAGACTCTCCATTGATTGACATAAGCAGTAAATGACTGGCTCTACTTCACTTTCCCAGGATGGACACACCCACCCTCCCGCCAGCTCCATCAGTCATGAAAGCTGCTAACTGATCCTGGGTTGCATGAGTTTTATCCCTCTATGCCACTGGTATGGCACACAAGATGTGTGCATGTAACTGCATATACTTTAGTATTTGTGTGACACCTTCACTCTTGAAGTGAATTTTTTGAATCAATTTCTTAAACTCATTAACAAATTGGCTAAAACTGGCAGTGTGATTCTTCTATTATAAACCTTGCTCTTTTAAAAAATAATGTTATGCAGTCTTAAGCTCATGACATTCACAGGAAAAAAACTATAAAGGCTCTAAAAAGCAATGTTTATTCTTTATTTGCTCAGCAGTTTTTTTTTTAAATATCTGTTATAAGGATTTTTTCATTTCACTGACAGGCATTACTTCTCATATCTATGACGGTGATGTGCTCTATGATACTGATATAAGATATGAGTGTACCTTCCTAGATAACATCTAACGGAGCTAGTACTGTACAGATGTACTTAAGCTCTAGATCTTGTCTGGGTTATAATGTAGATTTACAACAGTGTCTTCTGAATAATCTAACTTTATTTACTGTAACCCTTGTCGTGCTAATATTACCCTATGTTACCCTCAACACATAAGAATATTAAGATCAGTTTGTGAATGGTCAGTGATTTTTATTTTTTACGTTTGTTGACAAATTAAGCCCACTGGACATGAGTGTTCCTTTTCAGGTGCAATCCAGAAGCACTGCCTAGTTAAGTGACTTGCTCAAAGTCACTTTAGGTAAAGGGGGGGATCAAATCCTGTACCATTTGGTTACATGAAGCAACTCATTAACAGTTAACAGCCTTCATTGCTAAGATTGTGGCTAAAAATGTTCCTCAGACCAGTTTGCCTGCCATTTAACAAAATCAAATCAAACAATCAATCAATCAATCAACAAATAAGTAAAATACATCTGCCTGTAATGTTGAAGAGCTGTGTCCTGTGATCCATGTGACTCTTCCCCTAATTTTGTATTAGCTTGAAGATTAAAAAAGAATGTATAAACAATAAATGCTTATTACTATTCAGAAACAAGCATGCTGATTTGACAGCCCAACCAGCATGCCCATTGTAAATTAAGCATATGCCAATAGAAAAAAGTCCAGCCACTGAAGTACCATTGAGTGGCCAGACTTTCTACTGCTATATGCTGAGGGACAGAGCAAAACAGAAGAAAAATCAAGTATGTTTTGCAAAACTAAACGATCAGAAACCTACCTGATTCTCCTTATATGATTGTGATATCCCTCATAAGTCTCTATTTTTTTAATTGTTAAAAATTAAAAAAACAGCAGCAGAGATTCTATTTTCTCCATTGCATCTTTGTTATAAGCCCCACACGCATGCACAGTACATCAGTACAGGGAAGACAATAAGGAAGAAGACTGAAGCGCCCTTATACAAATAAATTAGTTTATACAAATACATTATTTAAGAAAGGTAAGCAATTTATTTCTTAAATAATGTAATTGTATAATACCTTTCCTGTTTGTGGGTATATCGGGATTTACCCACTGTTGGCTCGGGTTTAATCACTTTTGCTTCATCCTCATGATCAAACCGGACTGGCCATGGGAAAACCTTGACATGCTCATGCACTGTCATGGATTATTGCTGGGGAAGACATGACTAGGAAAACTATCAGGTAGCCTTACCACACGACTTAGTCATTGTTTAATAAGAGAGCTGATGGTCAACCACACATTTATGGTTGCTGTTTCATCATGAATACATAATTGATTTGCTTACAAGTCCTTAGATATGAAACAATGGAACATAATGAGAAGAAAATAGTTTGATTCGATAAAGGAAACAATGAAGCTGGGCTAACTGCATTTTTTTTACAAGTTTCTAAGTATTTCTTCCATTTACAAAAATGAACATATTGCAAAAGAATATTGCACTCAAAAGTAAAATTTTAAAGTTCAGTGCTCTATTTTATTTTATTTTTAGGAGCTGTCTAAAGGTGAGATGGGGGAGGGTGTGATGTCAGAGGGGAAGTAAAAACTGTGAAAGTCATCTAAAATGGTAATAGATACCTAAACAAATTTAAAAGACATACATCCTGATACAGATGTCATAGTCTGCCAAAATTTGAATTAAAACTATCGACACACATAATTTAAGTTCATATTGAAAGAAGTGGGCAGCAAGGCTTAAACTATACAAAAACACTGTAAGAGATGACATTAAATATTTTGATGTTATACACAATAAAAAAAAATGTGTGTGTGTGTGTGTGTGTGTGTGTGTGTGTGTGTGTGTGTGTGTGTGTGTGTGTGTGTGTGTGTGTGTGTGTGTGTGTGATTGGGTGTCTGGGACTCTGGGCAGTACCTGGTGGCAGGCTCAGGGATGAATTAGCCATGTTAAACAGCAACAATGAGCCCAGCTGAAATGTACGACATGAACTACATTAATTTAGACATGCCAGGCAAAAAGATAATGAACTAGATAGGAATATTTAACAGGCTGATGCCACAGGCTAGAAAATTTAAAGTATAGTTATTGGGATCTAGGAGTATTGAATGAAAGTTCAATAGTCCAAATCCACGATCACTGAACACACTTTAACGAAAGCACTTTCACTGAAAAAGTGCTTTTGTAAAATGAGTAAAAAAACAAAAAAAAACAAACAATAAATCTATTTTTATGCGGGGGGGGCAAGCCGCCCTGCACCCCCCATGTGGGGGATGCACCCCCCTACTTTAATATACTCACTTAGAGATCACACTACAGTGAGGAAAAGGGAATATTCCCTTATCCGCACCGTAGTATGATCTCCGCAACAGTCATTCCCCCACGACTCCCTCTAGCTGCAGGCAAACTTCTGCGAAAGTGCTTTTTTGGTAAAAAACACTTTCGCGGAAGTATGCCTGGCGGTTTGTGTTTCAGTGAAAAGTTCCTTCGGGAATCAGTACCGATCCCAGTTATTGATACAGACATTAAGATAAAGATAATACAATGATGTAGAAGTAAAAGGGTAAGGAGGTAAACACTGGACAAATCAGAATTGGTTCTAGATGAGCTGCTGGAATGTTGCTTAATTCCCTGACACTTTGGATCTTTAGTAAGTGAAGATTAAATGATGCAAAGAGAAAGCAGTTCAAAGGAAGAGGCAAAGGTAGAGTAAGTAGTGAGGAGAAATAAACTGGGGCAAAACAACATAAATGTTACAGTTAAAATAAACTGAAGGAAAACTGCATAAATGCTACAGTTAAAATAAATTGAAGGAAAATAGCATAAATGCTACAGTTAAAATAAATTGAAGCAAAACAGCATAAATGCTACAGTTAAAATAAACTGAAGGAAAACAGTATAAATGCTATGGTTAACAAAATAAACTGAAGGAAAACAACATAAATGCTACAGTTAACAAAATAAACTGAAGGAAAACAGCATAAACGCTACAGTTATTTATTTATTTATTTCCAGTTTGATAACCGGGGAAGTCCACTGGGCCCGAAAGCCCGTTTTCAGTGGAGGCCCGGGGAGAAAAGCTCCATGATAATACATTACACACAAAAACACAGCAGAAAAGCTCTAAACTAATACATTACACACAAAAACACACTCTGTTCTAATAGCATAATACTTTAACAATTTCCAAACAAGAATGAGGTGCATTGGGCACTATACATAAGAAAATGATATATTAATTCAACTGTAATGTTAATAAAGAGTAGTATGTTAATCCCGTTCCTCTGCTCAAAAGACTTGGAGAAACTGAAAAACAGGGGAGGAAAAATAGATACAGTAGTCCATGAACAAAAAAGACAAATGTAGCATTGATCATTGAAATTGTTACATCCAGTGATCACAGTATAATTACTCCTTCTGCAATTCGCACGGAGTTACATGTATCGGTAGCATATCTAAATACAATTGTAGACTCTGTTTTATAAGACCCGTTGCTCCTACTACTACTGGAAAGATCTGTGTATCTTTCTTTCACATTGCCCTCATTTCTGCCTGCAAATCCTGGTATGTCTGACTTTGTGTCTCTCTGTACATAAGACACTGTAGTCACTGGATGTAGTGACTTCAATAATCAATGCTACTTTTGTCTTCTTTTCATGTATTACTATATCTGGTTTTCTTGCATCTATTTTTTAAACTATTGGTAATGGATGATCCCATGTGATATAAACGCCATCATTTTCTGTGATGGTTTGTGGCTCACCTTTCCAGTGTTTTTCAACTACTTCAATATTATAATGTTTGCACAATCCCCAATGCAACAATCTTGCTACATTATTATGCCTTTCAGTATAAAGTCCTTCTGTCACAACCAGCAACAAGGTGTGCAACTGTTTCCAATTCTGTTTTTACAAAACCTACATTCATCTGTTTCTCCCACATGTTCAATGGACTTTGTAAACCAACGTGTACGTACTCCACTATCTTGAGTCACCAATATTAACCTTTCATCTTTTGGTTTGAATTTGCCTCTCCTTAACCATTCTTGCATTTGATCCTGATCAACATGAGGTTGTTCTGGGAGTTTTCTACACTTGCAACTATATTAATGCATTTTCCACATTTCTTGCCTTCTCATCTGGTCCATCACCTTATATTCTTTCTTTTGTTTTTTGGCACATTCAGTTGCTGCCTGATTTTTATCTACTTCTGGTCTGATTTCCATTCCTATTTGACGCTGATATGCTTCTGCTAGACTAAGCAGGGAAGTTATCTTAGATTTATTTTCATGTTTCAAAACTTTCACTATGTTTGGGTCTTGCGAGGTCTGCAGATATGTATGCAGTCCCATGATTGTAAATCTATATATGCAATCAATTTCAAGGAGGCCCATCCCTCTTTCAGAACAAGGAATATATAATTATCGTATGCAGTGATTTTTATAAATAATTTGATGAGCATGAAGCATCCTTCTTGTTTTCCTGTCTAATCTATCCAACACCTTTTGGGGCCAGTCAGTCACTCCAAAACTGCAAGAGCAAATTGGTTTACAGCTTGAACTTTGTTCCTAGATGTCAACATTGTTTTCAGGATTAATTTTAGTCTTCTAAAACATCCATTACTGAGTTTGTTCACATTTGTTCATGTTTTATTATTGATCCTTCATCAAGTCCCAAATATTTATACACTCCCTCTTGCTCAAGTTCTTTTATATCAAATTATTGTCCCAAACTGATGTTTTCTTAGTGCTGCAGCTTTTCAGCTTTAAAGGTTGCTTTTGCACATTTATCAAGATCAAATGACATTCTTATTTCATCTGAAAAGTTTTGACTACTTGCAGTTGTGCTTTCAATTCCTCATCTGATGAGCTATACACTTTTAAATCACCTACAAACAGAAGGTGAGAAGTCTTTACACTTTGTTGCTTTTTGCGAGCAAAATTATAGCCACGATTTAATCTGTTAAGCAGACAGCTTAATGGGTTAAGGGCAAGGCAAAAGAGCAGTGGTGAGAATCACTCTGGAATATCCCCCTTTGAATTTTTATCCCTGGAATAATAATTTGCCCTTTATCATGGCTTAACTGCAGAGTTGTTTGCTTCTGTTTAATGGTTGCTGTGATGTAATTATCAGTGTAGGATGTATCTTATACATCTTAAGCACTCCTTTATCCATGAATGTGGGATACTGTCAAATGCTTTCTTGTAGTCAATCCATGCCATACTTAGATCATTCCCCTTTTTACAGTTCTCCACTATGGCTTTATTTAACAACAAATGATACTTTGTTCCATATGACTTTCTTTTATTACTTTTTTGTTCTGCTGTCATAATTGAGTTTTCTTATAAATTACTATAAACTCTGTCGGCATCAATTGTGGTGTATAGTTTATACATCATTACAAGGCAAATTATTGGTCTACAGTTTTTAGGGTAGCTTGCAGGTTCGCTTTAAGTAGGAGTATTGTTTTTCCTGTTGTTAGCCAGGCTGGTGTCTGTTCAGGGTGCGCATATAAATAGTTCTTAGTCATGGCTAAATCTTCGTGCAAAGATGTTAATACTTTTGGCCAAAAGTTAGGTACTGTATCTGGGCCTGGGGTTTTCCATTTAGAGGCTTTTCTTAACTTTGTTTCAATCTCTCTGGCCGTTACTTCATCCCATTTTATATCCTGTACATTTGAACTTCTTGTTCTTTCTTTTACTTCATCTATTCATTTAGCATCTTTGTTCTATTCCACAGGATCTTCATGGATATTTCTCCAAAATGTATCTATTTCTTCTTTTTTTAGTGGTCTTTCAATTCCTTTTACGTTTCCCATGTCATCAATAAATTGCTTATTTTGTACTTTTCCTTTATATTTATCTAATTATCTTCTAAGATTTTCTGCCCATGCTGACATTTTTAGTTTATTATTTGTGATAATGTGCATTAAATCCTGATCTGTTATAATACTGCACATTGCTTTTATCATGTCTATTTTTCTGAGTATTTTTGTTGATCTGTTCCCTCTTCTAATCTCTTCTAACAGTGACACTTCCTTTCTTAATTGCTTTATAGTTTTCTCTGTTCGATACTTCCATGATGGCATTCGATTTCTCCCCGTCCTTTCTCTTACTACTCTGTGTTCTTGTGGTAGGACTTATCTGTTAATAATTTGGCTGCACAGTAATATATCCCATTTACTTCTGTTATACCACATGAATCTCTATGGACAGTCCTAATTACTGTGCTCATTTGTTTTATCAAACTTCTAACTTTTTGGGTTTTACTGACCTTCTGCAATCTATTTCTTTCATTGATCTTAATAAGTCTATCCATCCCTATTAAAGCAAGCAACATTTTCTTCTAAACTGAAGGCACATTCTTTGTTCTCTATGTCCTGCAGGAATTCTACAGAAAGTTTCAGAGAATCTTCCTATGCCAAGTTCTCTTCAGTTTCGCCCTGTGTCATCCTTTATTCTTTCACATGGGAACTCATTGGCCTATCACTCCACGACATTGACTGTGTCAGAGTTGCCACAGTTTCCTGTTCTATCCCTTGCTGTATAGCTCCAACTGAACCTTTGTACTGGTTTCCTATGTGAGGCTGCAAAGTATCTTCATATGTCAACTGAATAGATGCTTCCTGCTCCACTGGTTTCTCCTTAATTTGGGTGCCCATTGTTCTATCCTGTTGTGTTATCCGAGTTAAATATTCTGCACTAAATCCTTCACTTTGCAGGCAATCCATGACCTCACTTTCTATTTCTTTAACTTCTCCATTGCTAATCCTCTTTTCTACTTTTCCTCTTTGTTTTCTTTTTTTTTTTTGTATTGTAAAATTGTCCATATCCAGATGACTTTTCCTGTATTTCTCTTCAAATATCTTTGGTGCTGCTCTTTTTGCATTGATTAGTTTTGCTTTCTCCTTGGCATAAATATTGCACCATATTAAATCTCTTTTTCTTTCCCATGTCTATATTTCTTCTTCAGATGTCTCCTGTTCCACTTGTTGTCCCTTACTTTGGGGACTAGTTGTTGTATCATATTGTGATAGACTTTCTACACTGAATACTTCACAAATATTCCATAACTTCGGCTTATATTTTTTAACTTCTGCTTGACTGATTTTCTGTTCTACATTCCCTCTTTGTGATCTTATGTTTTATTGTGAAATGTTCCATTTCATAGGATCACAGGATCATAGAAAGTTACTAGGCTATTGGCCCTGGGGCCCTTACAAGCCTGGCCAAGAATATAACCCATGTTCTGACAAGTCAGCACCCCATGCCCCTGTCCAGCAGGGACACAGGTGGAATCCCAGGGGTGTATTTTCTGTTCCCCATCCAGTTATCCAGGTTGCACTTAAAAAGGGTTAATGAGGTACTCTGCTTGATGTGGAGAGGGAGTCTATTCCACAGAAGGGGGAGTCTCTGGGGCACAAATTTGTCCCGCCATCAAGTCCTATTGATGCCACAGACCAGGCTGAGGTCACACGTGCAAGTTACTTGAGTGGAGCTTGACTTGCAGATATGCAGCTGTCCCATCAAGGTGGGGTCTGGGATTGCTTTGTATGCCAGAAAGAGGTCACCTCTAAGGAATCTGTATGAGACTGAGTAGAGGAGCAGGCTTTTAGCCTACTGTGTAAAGTAGATGTTTGAGGCCCTGGATTCTCCTGGTGAGGAACCCCTGTGGTCTCTCCACCTGCTGCATGTGTTTTGCGAGGTACATGCCGAAAGGGGTACTGTACTCAATAATGGGTCATATAAGGGAAGAATACAGGGATGTTATGACCTCCTTGTCCTTGGATGAGATACCCTTACTAACAAGGTGGGCCATGCACAAAGACTTCTGTACAATGGAGGCAATATGGTGGTCAAAAGTCAGTTTGCTATCAACCTGGGTGCCCAAGTCCCTCACGACTGTTTGCATGCTTAGGACATTGTTATTAATGTGATAATTTGTGAGGATGTCACTCTCCCCAAAGGGGATGATGATGCATTTTTTGGCATTCAGCTTGAGGCCATGTTTCTGGCACCAGTCATTTGTTTGGGTGAGACCCTCATGGAGAATGTCCATATCACTAATGGGATTGATGACAGTGCCAAGCTTGCTGTCATCTGCAAACCTGGTTAGCCATAGCCCACTGGTTTTGGCCTGCACTTCAGAAAAGTATATCCCAAACAACAGAGCCCAAAGACCGATCCCTGGGGTACAATGCTCATTACTGGTCTACTGGTTGAGGTGGCTTCCCTATTTTGACTAGGTGGGTTCTATCAGTGAGTCAGTTTGCTACCAATCTGGTAACATATGGATTGATGCCTAGTTGAGAGAGTTTATCTATTATACTCGAGTTGAGAATAGTATTGAAGGCTTTAGCCAGGTCAAGGTAGGCATTGTGCAACATCTCCCACCTCATCCATGGCTTGGGTGACTGTCTCAAAAAAGTCAACAAGATTTAACAGGCATGACCTCCCCTTGATGAAACCAAACTGTGTGGGATAGAGTGTTTGGAGGTTGCCAATGTCCTTGTTAATGAGGTCCATAATAATCCATTTCATGGACTTTCAGATCAGGCTAGTTAGGCTGATGGGTCTATCATTTCCTGGATCAGTGGATGCTCCACCTTTTTGCAAAGGGATGACAATGGCTGTCCTTCACTTGGTTGGGATGAAGCCAGTACTCAGGCTTTGGTTGAATAGGGTGTCTAATGGTGCTGCAAGTTCATGACTGAGTTCATGTAGAATGCAGCCTGGGATGTTATGGGGTCCCATTGAGGCTGTAATTTTTGCATTTGACAGGGCAGTGCTGACTTGTTCCTTACAGATATGGGGAGGGGGGGCAGGTGCTGGGGATGTCCTGATTGATGGGGGGACAGAGGGGTGAAGTTTTCACTGAACCTGTCTGCCAGCAGGTTGGCTATAGATATGGCGTTTGTGCATGTGGTGCCCTTGACCACCAGTTCTGAGCAGATCTAAGTGCTTCCTTTGAGATTGCGGACATAAGTGAAGAAGCCCTATGACTGCCTTTAGTAGATGCGGTCAGTTTAGACTTTAAGTTTGCTTTGGAAGATTTCACTAGTGCTCTTATTATCTTGTTCAGGCTAAGGAAACATAGCTTCCAATTAAGCACCTGCTTTTTCTTAGTCCTGGACAGCAATATTTTTCCTTTTATTATAGAGTTTATTTATTGGAGATGTCCACCAGACAGGTTTACTCTTCCTTGAGGAGGATGGTTTCATCCTGTCTGGTATCCCTGATTCCATGCAGCTATATACATGCTCATATAGTACTTTGGTTTAAGTTTGGATGTATGTGCCTGTTTGTATGGAGGGGCAGGGGTCTGTGAAGCTTTTTATGCCTTCCCTCAGGAGGTTGTAATCAGCTTTGTAGAAGTTATTTTGTTTGACCTGTGGGTGGTGGGGTGGTGGGGGCAGATGCTGACTTTGAAAGTGATTGCTTTGTGGTTGAATCTTACCAAGGAGGATGACACTGTAGAGATGTTGCAGTGGTTGCTCTTGTTGGTTAATACCAAGATATTATCACCTCTTGTGGGGGTGTTGATCAGCTGGTCCAATGCATTTACATTGATGAACTCAAGGAATCTCTTGGGATTTGTGTTTTGGCATGAGTAGTTCTTCCAAACTATGGTTGGATAGTTAAAGTCACCCAGGATCAGGGTAAAGGGTTGACTCTTGATAGATTCAAAGAGATCCAGATAGGTGGAGTGGGCGTATTCAGTCAAAGTTGGGGGCCTATGATTTGAATACAGGTCTTGTCAACGATTAACTGCACCTGGAGTGTCTCCTGTGCATCATACTGTTTGAGCAGCCTGGAGGTATGTATGTCTTTAATATATATTGCAACTCCACCTCCTTTTGCTTTGCTGCCCACGGTTTGTCTTTTGGGTTTCTAATACCATGATGGGAATGGACCCCATTCTTAAGTCAGATTACGATTAAAGTTCATGAAATTAGTATTATTTCACTCTTTGATGTTAGCCAAAAGTGCTCTTCACAGTACCCGCAATGTGCCCAGCAATGACTCCTTCTGCACTTCATACGGTGTTACATGAATTGGTAACATATCTAAATATGATTGCACATTATTTTTTATAAGACCCGTTGCTCCTACTACTATTGGAACTGTCTGGGTATCTTTTTTCCACATGGCTCTCGTTTCTGTCTGCAGATCAAGGTATTTTATGACTTTGTGTCTCTCTGTACACAAGACACTATAGTCACTAGGTGTGGCAATTTCAATGATCAATGCTACTTTTTTCTTCTTTTCTTGGATCACTATGTCCGATTTTCTAGCATCTATCTTTTGGACTGTTGGTATTGGGTGATCCCATGTGATGTACACTTCATCATTTTCTATGATTCTCTGTGGCTAATGTTTCCAATGTTTTTCAGCCACTTCGATACCATAATGTCTGCACAATCTCCAGTGTAACAATCTCGCCACATTATTATGCCTTTCAGTATACAGTCCATTAGAGCATCACAACCAGCAATAAGGTGTGTAACTGTTTCCAACTCGGTTCCACAAAACCTACATATGTCTGTTTCTCCCACATGTTCAATAGACTTAGTAAACCAGCATGTACGCAGCCCACTATCTTGGGCTGCCAATATTAACCATTCATTTCTTGATGTAAATTCACCTCTCCTTAACCATTGAGAACTCAGCACAGCTCCTCGTGGTGGCCAGCAGTGTTCCTCTAGCAGCAGAGACCAGACAAGACTACCTTTCCAGATTTTAAGTATTTTCCTTGGCTTTTTCGACTTTTTGTGACTTTCGACTACTGTTTTTGCTTGTCTTATCAAAGTTTGCACTGTTTTTACTGTCTTTATAAGCTAAAACTGTTTACTGCACTTGCTAGTTTAAGTTTTGCCTAAAAGTTAAACTACAGGCTAATACACTCAAGTGTACTAGCTTTTGATAGCAATTAGTCGAAAATTATAGCATTTATTGTGTTTTCTGCCTTTCTGTAAAAAAAACATGAAAAAAAACAAAAAAATATCCTTGTTTTCCATACTTTCCTAACTAGTGTTCCAGAGTCCAGATTTTGCTGATCCCTGGGCTTTGTCTTGGTTCCTGTGTTTCTCCATTTTCCTTGTTTGGTCAGGGGGAAGTTTCTTTACTCACCAGTGAGAGTGGGGAGTACTGAACTGCCTGTTTGTCCTTAGAGGAGTGGTTTAAGGCAGTAACTTGTAGTTTATTGGCCATTTTGGGTCATTTCCTGTCTTTTCCAGCCCCCTGCTATAAAGTGCGTTTTGGCGGGCTTTTCCAGCTATTGAGAACTCAGCACAGCTCCTCGTGGTGGCCAGCAGTGTTCCTCTAGCAGCAGAGACCAGAAAAGACTACCTTTCCAGATTTTAAGTATTTTCCTTGGCTTTTCGACCTTTTGTGACTTTCAACTACTGTTTTTGCTTGTTTTATCAAAGTTTGCACTGTTTTACTGTCTTTATAAGCTAAAACTGTTTACTGCACTTGCTAGTTTAAGTTTTGCCTAAAAGTTAAACTACAGGCTAATACACTCAAGTGTACTAGCTTTTGACAGCAATTAGTCGAAAATTATAGCATTTATTGTGTTTTCTGCCTTTATGTAAAAAAAACTTGAAAAAAAACAAAAAAATATCCTTGTTTTCCATACTTTCCTAACTAGTGTTCCAGAGACCAGATTTTGCTGATCCCTGGGCTTTGTCTTGGTTCCTGTGTTTCTCCATTTTCCTTGTTTGGTCAGGGGGAAGTTTCTTTACTCACCAGTGAGAATGGGGAGTACTGAGCTGCCTGTTTGTCCTTAGAGGAGTGGTTTAAGGCAGTAACTTGTAGTTTATTGGCCATTTTGGGTCATTTCCTGTCTTTTCCAGCCCCCTGCTATAAAGCGTGCTTTAGCGTGGAGTTGCCACCGTTGCACACTAGGGCAGCAGCGGTTAAGCAGGTTTAAACTATTCGGGCTACCTAAAGTCCACTCTTCAAATTTTCCCTTAAAACTACCTTCCTCGAACTATACTACTGATCTAATCAGCGTATCCTATAACTAAAAAGATCATCTCTACTTGACTCCAAGTAGACTATACTCTATCTGTAAAACCTAGCACTTGCTCCTACAGTACTTATCACCTTGATACAGCACTCTTGTCATAGATAGTACCCCAAAAAGGCAAACCCCATTTCTCGGTCACCCACAACCCACGGAATCTCTTTTAAAGTTTTTTTGTCTATTCCTTCTAGCATGTCGAGGGATCAGTTGCTAGTGTCCTCTCCTGCTCAGCTGGTGAACCTGGGAATATTGAAGCAATGTTACAATTGCCTCATGTACAGACAACCCTCTCCTCCTCCCACAAAACACAAATACATGCGAGAGATGCAACTATATGGCCAAACTGGAGGCTGAGCTCTCTCAACATAGGACTGGCAAGACCAGACAGGAGGAGAAGGTTACCACACACACTATAGACCCAGTCTCACATAGTACCATCACAACCTCAAATCATACACATAAACACACAAAGACATACTTGGAGGCTCTGATCAAAAATCTACCAAAACAGCAGAGGCCACCAAAGCAGTCACCCAAACAACTATCACCTCAGAACACAACACCTGCAACACATAGACCTCACAGTCAGAGTGTCAAACAGTCAGAGCCCTTAAGGCCAATCACAATGCCAGACACACTAGTCATTGGTGACTCCATAGTCAGACACACTGATGTCCCGCTCACCAGACTGAGTAAGGAGAAGGTCACAGTAAGCTGCCTGTCGGGCGCTAGAATCTGCCACATAACGCAAGCACTCAGGTCTCTCAACAGCAGGTACAAGTATGACTCAGTCATTGTCCACGCTGGTGTAAACGACCTGAGATGTACCTCCTTGGACTACATGAAAAGAGACATTGAGGAGCTCTCTGATTATGTAGCCCAGGCAGGTATGACCCTGACCTTGAGCAGTATCCTACCTTCACCAAGAATGATGCCACAATACAGAGATAAGATGATCAGCTTTAACAATTGGCTTAAACTCTGGTGTCATTCAAAGGGGATCCAATGTCTGTCTACCTGGGATGACATGCTGGACAAGCCATGCTGCTTTGCAAGGGACGGCTTGCACCTGTCACCCCTGGGATTCCGGATATTGGCAAAGGCTCTTGCCACCCCATAGTGCCTTTTTAGGCAAGGCTCAAATTCTAAACCTACCACCCTAGAACACAAAAAAGGAAAAAAACTAAGGGTAATGCTGCTCAATGCCAGAAGTCTCAATCTCAAAATGCACGCACTCAAGGCCCTTCTCAGTATGGAGAACATCGATGTCTGTGCTGTGACAGAAACCTGGTTCAAGGCTCCTGAGAGCACCCCAGCACTATCAGGTTTTACCTCATATCATGTGTTCCGGCCCCAAAATCCGGACAATACCAAGAAAGGAGGGGGGGTATCCATATTCATCAAGGACACCCACACCTCAAGATTGGTGGCAACGCACGATGCATCGGAGACCATCCAGGTGTAATTAACCATAGGCAAGACTGCTCTGCAAATTGTAACATGTTACAGGCCACCCTCACAAACTCAGGAACCTCACATGGCTTTCCTGAAAACACTGGAGGGAATAAATGTATCTCCAAACACCATCATACTATGTGACTTCAATTACCCTAATATAGACTGGGAACACTACTCAAGCCCAAACACCCTAGCCCAAAAGTTCCTGGAATTCATAAACTCAAATGCCATGGAACAACTAGTCACCATCCCCACAAGAGGAGAAAACATACTTGATCTCATCATCACTAACATGGGAGCACAATGTTCAACACCGGAAGTATACCCCTCACTGGTGAGATCAGATCACAAACTAATCTCGCTGGAGGTCCTCATCCCACCCCCACCTGAAATAAAAAAGACCACAGTAAAGAACTTCTCAAAGCCGACTTCACACTTCTAAAGACTAGTGTGGTCTCCTTTAAGGCCCCCGAGCTGGCGGAAAACAGTACTCAAGCCGCTGAATCACTTACAAATGCCTTCTACCAGCACCTGCAGGACTGCATGGATAAGGCAATCCCAAGCAAAACAAAGACTCTTTGTACCAAAGGCAAGCGTCCAGTCTGGTGGACCCCAGCCATAAACAAACTCTACAACAAAAGGAGGAAGCTACTACAAGATAGAGCAAAATCCTTAAAAGGTAAGACACCTTTGATCACTATAAGTAAAAACTAAGAGCTCTCATAAAATCATCCAAAGCAAATTTTGAGAGAAAAATAGCTAAAGACTCAAAAGACAATCATAAGGCCTTCTTTAGCTATGTTAGAAACCTGGGAGGAAACTCCCAGATATGCTCAGAATTAGTTCAAAATGATGTGAAGATTACTGATCCTACAGACATTGCCAACATACTGGCTGACAGGTTCAGTGTAAACTTCTCCCCCCCCTCCCCCCCAAAAGGAGAGATATCTATACCAAATGATTGCAGCCCCCCAAACATCTCTAACACCCAAGTGAGAACTGCTCTCTCCAAGGCAAAAAACACAGCATCCATGGGACCTGATGGTGTCCCCGGCTGTGTGCTCCACGAACTCAATGAGGAATTAAACCCACAGTTAGGACAGCTGTTTAATCATAGTCTCACCTCTGGATACGTACTCCAGGAGTGGCGCAGCGACTGTGGTCCCACTTCACAAAGGCGGTGCCTCCACCGACCCTGGAAATTACCGGCCCATTAGCTTGACAAGCCTTATCTGCAAAGCCATGGAGAGGATCATAATGGATCTCATAAATAAAGACATAGGAAATTTGCAGACTTTGGATCCAACCCAGTTTGGCTTTGTCAAAGGCAGATCATGCCTTTTAAACTTGGTTGACTTTTTCAAACAGTCACCAAGGCCATTGATGAGGAAAGGCAGTCCATACAGCCTACCTCGATCTGGCGAAGGCCTTCGATACAATACCCCACTCGGGTATCATTGAAAAACTCATCAGCTTAAATGTTAACCCATACATCACAAGATGGGTTGCAAACTGGCTGAGTGACAGAACCCACAGGGTCAGAGTTGCTGGCGCCATGTCAGACTCAAAGCCTGTCACAAGTGGTGTCCCACAGGGCTCAGTCCTGGGCCCACTCTTGTTTGGCATCTACTTTTCTGAAGTACAAGCAAACACAGGAGGGTTATGGCTGACAAAGTTTGCAGATGACTGCAAACTGGGTGCCGTAGTGGAAAACACATCTGACATAGATATCCTTCAGAAGGGTCTCACAGAAACGGATAACTGGTGCCAGTTTCATGGCCTAAAGCTAAATGCCAAAAAATGCATAGTCATACCCTTCGGGAAAAACAAGGTTACCCCTAGCTACCATATAGGTGGCAATCCACTGAGCACAGAAGAAGTTATCAGGGACCTGGGGACCCAGGTTGACAGCAGCCTGTCATTCGACATCCATGTTGCTAAAGTAGTTAGGAAGACCTTCTACATTGCCCACCTTATCATGAAGGGATTCACATCTAGATCAATGGAGGTCATAGTCTCCCTATACTCATCACTCATCAGACCAATGATTGAGTACAATGCCCCATTCGGAATGTATCTGACCCGACACTTGCAGCAGCTGGAGAGGCCACAAAAGTTCCTCACCAAAAGGATAAAGGGTCTCAAAAATCTGACCTATGCTGCCCGACTGAAAGAACTCCAGCTCTATTCAGTCGCTTACCGCTTGCTCAGAGGTGACCTGTGCCTGACATACAAGGCCATGTCAAACCCTGATTTAATGAACATGCTTCACCTCAAAAAATCTAGATCCATCAGAGCCTCAAGGGCGGGAGACTTAAACCTCAACACGGCTATTAATAGGACGTGCTGGAGGGATAGATTCATCACCCAAAGACTCCCTATGCTGTGGAACAAAATCCCGGTATATGTGAGGCAGAGCACCTCGCTGGCCTTGTTCAAGAGAAATCTTGACCAATGGATGGGAGATCGCAGATATACCCCAGGGATTACCTCCGTGTCACTGCTTGACAGAGGCACAGTGAAATAATGGGCATAGTTCCCCAAACTAAAGTGGTGGCGTAAGCCACAAAACTATGGGCTAGGCTTGTAAATGCCCTCGGGCAGATAGCCTAGTATGAACCTATGAACCTATGAACCTATTCCTGCATTCGTTCTTGATCAACATGAGGCTCTTCCAGAAGTTTTTTATACTTGCAACTATATTTATGTTTTTTCCACATTTCTTGCCTTCTCATTTGATCCTTCACCTTATATTCTTTCTTTTCTTTTTTAGCACATTCAGTTGCTGCCTGGTTTTTATCCACTTCTGGTTTGATTTCCATTCCTGCTTGACGTCGATATGCTTCTGCTAAATTAAGCAAAGATGTCATCTTAGATTTATTCTCCTCATGTTTCACAACTTTCACCACATTTGGATCTTGTGAGGTCAATAGATATGTGTGGAGTCCCACGATTGCAGATCTATACATGTAATCAATTTCAAGGAGGCCCATCCCTCCTTCAGAATGGGGATATATAATCTTGGTATACACTGATTTTTATAAATCCTTTGGTGAGCATGAAGCATCCTTCTTGTTTTGATATCCAATCTATCCAACACTTTTTGGGGCCAGTCAGTCACTCCAAAACTATAAGTTAGGACAGGAAGAGCAAATTGATTTATAGCTTGGATCTTGTTCCTAGGTGTCAATGCTGTTTTCATGATTAATTTAATTCTTCTAAAGTACTCCTTACTAAGGCTTATTCGCATTTGTTCATATTTTATTGCTGATCCTTCATCAATTCCCAAATATTTATATACCCCCTCTTGCTCAAGTTCTTTTATATCACATTCTTGTCCCAAACTGATGTTTTCCTGGTGCTGCAATTTTCCTTTTTTAAAGGTTGCTTTTGCACATTTATCAAGACCAAATGACATTCCGATATCATCTGAAAAAGTTTTGACAACCTGCAGCTGTGCTTTCAGTTCATCATCTGATGAGCTATACAATTTTAAATCATCAACAAAGAGAAGATGAGAAGTCATTAAACTTTGTTGTTTTCTAGAAGCCAAATTGTAGCCATGGCCTAGGCTGTTAAGTAAGCAGCTTAATGGGTTAATGGCAAGGCAGAATAACAAGGGTGACAGAGAGTCGCCCTGGAATATCCCCCTTTGAATTTTTATCCCTGGGATAATAATCTGTCCTTTATCATGGCTTAATTGCAAAGTGGTCTGCCACTGTTTCATGGTTACTGTAATGTAATCCATCAGTATAGGGTGTATCTTATACATTTTTAAGCACTCTTTTATCCATGAATGTGGGATACTATCAAATGCTTTTTTGTAGTCAATCCATGCCATACTTAGGTTCTTCCTCTTCTTACAATTCTCCACTATAACTTTGTTTAACAACAAATGGTCCTTTGTTCCATATGACTTTCTTTTATTGCCCTTTTGTTCTACTGCCATAATTGAGTTTTCTTCTAAATGACTATAAACTCTATCAGTGTCAATTCCTGTGTATAGTTTGTATGTTGTCGGAAGACAAGTTATTGGTCTATAATTTTTAGGGTAGCTTGTAGGTTCACTCTTAAGTAAGAGCATTGTTTTCCTGTTGTTAACCAGTGCGGTGTGTGTTCAGTGTGCATATATAAATAGTTCTTACCCATGGCTAAATCATTGTGCAAAGAAGTTAATACTTTAAGCCAAAAGTTAGGTACTGCATCTGGGCCTGGGGTTTTCCAGTTAGAGGCTTTTCTCAACTTTATTTCAATCTCTCTAGTTGTTATTTCATCCCATTTCATATCCTGTACCTTTAAACTTCTTATTCTCTCTTTTACTTCTTCTATCCATTTAGCATCTTTGTTATGTGCCACAGGATCTTCATAGATACTTCTCCAAAATGTATCTACTTCCTCTTTTTTTGGCGGTCTATCTATTCTTTTTACCTTATTTCCCAGTTCTCTATAAAACTTTTTTGGGTCATCAATAATTTGTTTATTTTGTGTTTTTCCCTTATATTTATCTTCGTATCTTCTAAGTCTTTCCGCCTGTTTTGTAATTTTTAGTTTGTTATCTCCAATAGTGCATAATAGATCCTGGTCTGTTCTAATACCACGCATTACTTTTATCACATCTATCTTTCTTAATATTCTCATTGATCTGTTCCCTCTTCTATAATCTTCTAACAATGATACTTCTTGTCTTAGCTGCTTTATAGTTTTCTCTATTCAATATTTCCATGATGGTATTCACTATTGCCCCCTCTTTTCCCTCGCTACCCTATGTTCCTGTGGTAGAACTTTATCAGTTATTAATTTAGCAGCACAGTAATATATTCTGTTTACTTCTGTTATATCGCATGGGTCTCTATGGACAGTCCTAATTACTGTGTTCATTTGTTTTATCAAGCTTCTGACTTTTGGGGTTTTATTAACTTTCTGCAGTCTATTTCTCCCATTGATCTTGATATATCGATCTTTGTCTATTAAATCAAGCAACTCTTCTCTTAACTCCTTTTCTTCCATATTGAGGGTACATCACTTGTTTTCCATTTCCTGTGGGCATTCTATAGAAAGTTCTATAGCATCTTCCTGTGGCACATTCTCTTCAATTTCATCCTGTGTCTGCTGTTGTTCTGTCATATGGGAACTCACTTCCCTATGACTCCTCAACATTGACTGCATCAGAGTTTCCACAGTTTCCTGTTTCTTTCCTTGCTGTCTAGCTTCAAATGAATGTTTATACTGGTTTCTTGTGGAAGGCTCCAAAATATCTTGATATGGCACCTGACCAGTTACTTCCTGTTCCACTGGTTTCCCCTTAATTTGGATATCCATTGCTCTATCCTGTTGAGGTGCTTTCTGCATTTGATTTTCTACACTGAATCCTTCTCTTTGCAGCTGTTCCATTACTTCAATTTCTGTTTCTTTGACTTCTTCATTACTAATCTATTTTTCGACTTTTCCTCTTTGTCTTCTTATGTTTTGTATTGTAAAGTTTTCCATGTCTGGATTCATTTGCCTGCATTTTTCTTCAAATATCTTTGGTGCTGCTCTTTTTGTATTGGTTAGTTTTGCTTTCTCCTTTGCATAGATATTACACCATATTAAATCTCTTTTCCTTTCCCATGTTCGTATTTCTTCTTCACATGTCTCCTGATCTTCTTGCTTTTCCTTATTTTGGGGACTCACTCCATCATGCTGTGATGCAGTCAATGTTAGACTTCTGCATTAAATCCTTCACTTTGCAGGCTCTTCATAACTTCAGCTTCTATTTCTTTAACCTTTACTTTACTAATCGTCTTTTCTATGTTGTGTTTTTGTGTTACTAACCTTTTTATTGTGAAATTTTCCACATCTGGATGCCTTTGTCTGGATTTCTCTTCGAATACTTTTGAGACTGCCTTCTCTATATTAGTTAACTTAGCTTTCTCTTTTGCATAAATATTGCACCATATCAAATCTCTCTTTCTTTCCCATGTCCATATCTCTTTTTTAGCTTTTTCAAATATCTCTAAGTTTTGTTGTTTATATTTTTCCATTTCATCAAAGGCTTCTTTTTCCAAAGAGATCAAAGTTTCTTGATCTATATACTGTTTTTCAAAAATCTGTTGTATTAATGAATGCACATTTTTATCTGAAGCTTCTGGCAGTTTTTCCTGCAAAAGTATTTTTCTTTCCTCTAATTTCTCTCTTAATCGTTTTGTATACCTTGTATCCAGAAATTCTGGGCCTCTTGCATAATGATAACAATACACAATTTCTTTCTTATCCTCAATAGTCCACTGTATCATCTTTATGGATCTTTTTTGGCCAATCAATTTTTGTCCTTTTTGTGGACTGCTGCTTCCATCTACAATAGGGGGGGCCATACTCCTCTTGAGCCTGGCCTGGCCCCATTGTAGGAATTTTTCCCCATTTTGAGGATTCTACACTGTCATTTTTTTCAGTCCTGGCACCAGTGTGCCTACCAGGATTGGGCACTTTTTGATCCTGGGTCTTGTGCCACCAGTTATCTTTTTTCATTTTTGATTTACTTCTGTCCATGATATATTCTATATAAATACAATCTATATATCAGTATCACCTTGGTGAGATTTTGTGAAAAACAGGGTCCACCTCACGAAGGTACTCACCAAGACTTGAGGATGAATTTAGTTTCAGCACTACTACGCTCCTTTGCTTGCTGACATTTCATCTCTCCATCAGGACCCCACCTTATCTCCCTTTAGAATCAAGAGATGATCCTTAAGACCTCAACCATTCCAGTTCAGAGTACAGTACAATACAGTAAAAGGAAAATACAATTTTAATGATGATTAGCATGAGTCCAACAATAAACAGGAGACAGACATGCTAAACTGGCTGAATAATTCTGTGCCAAGAGTATGATTCTCACTTTTGACAAGAAGAGGTTCCAGGTTCAAATGGCTGATGACCCCTTCTTTGAGAGAACAGAGGATTAAGGCTATGAAGTGTTAAGTAACCGTTTCCTATAGATCATCGTCTGATTCTCTCAGTCTCTATTTGCCTGCTGAATGACTCTGAGCACCAGCCGATGTTCTATGGCAATTAAGAAAATGGACTATGCTCTTCAATGGTCTCTTGGACTGCATACCTTGAACTACCTATGAAAGATGCTAAATGGACAATTGAGAGCTATTATCTTAAGTAAAATATGGCAGTAGTAATAACTACTTCAAAATAAAATAGAAATGCAAAGGAGAAAGAATTTTAGATTCTGGGAAGTATCAGTTTAAAGGCTTCAGGACGGTCATACCCAAAGATTTCCTCCAAAATTGTGCTGACTAGCAAGAGATTCGCTTATGAGTAGAACTAAATCAATCGTAGGAAAGAAAGAGAAAATGGATGACTATTATGACGGGGTAACAGAAAAGATGCAGAAAAATGTTTGGTGTACCACAGATAAGAATCACTGAAATGTCTAAACTCCCCAAAGGGACCATCATCTGATCTGAATAGTGACTCATGCACCAGTGTATAGCAGAGAGTAACAATTATTTTTTACTGATGAATAATCAAGATTCCTAAGAACAGAACCAATACTTTCAATATCCTCACAACAGTGCCATCTTTTAACAAAATAACTACTACTTTTAGAATACCAGAGCCTGGAAAGACTGACAATGGTCCACAGTTTAATATCTATCAATTTACATCATTCTGCAGGTGCAAAAAGGATAAGCGCACAAGAAAGTGACCCCACTTTGGCCAGAAGCCAGTGGTGGCTACGAGCCACTGGACTAGTGGAATGTTTTATGAAGAATATCGGTAAAGTAGAAAGGAAAGAAAGCCACTGATAATTAAATGTTATGTTGAGAGCCAAAGAGTACCAATTTCACCCCGCTGTTGAAGTTACAGCAGTCAGTCTTCTATTCATACACAATCTGTGAAACAACATACCTTGCAGGACCACACCTAGGAAGAGAACGCATAAAAAAATTCAAAAAGAAGAGACCAAAATAAGAGCAGCAAAATGAGACGATATGCTGATACAAGAAGGGCTGACAGTTTATAAAGAATGAGAAAACAATGCATGTCTTTTAATTCATTTCAGGGCTCATCCAAATAAAAGAAATAAAAGGTCAGTGATTGCTGTGATAGTATGAATTTCTGAAACCCCAGGTATGACACTGGTGGTGATAGTGGTCCTGAAAAAAGTAATTATGAATGTGACTTGAATTCTGACATTGTCCCAACATATGGCATTTTGAGTGAAAAATTTAAGTGGCAGTCAGTCCTCTAATCCTGGAAGGCTTCAGATGGATGCAAATAAACCTATTTATTTAAATGAGCACATTCACTCATCTGTCAGCTAATGTGATAATGCTATTATCATTTTCTTTTGCAGATCTCTTGAAAGTAATACATAAGCAAAGTTTTCATTGCAAAATGCTTTCAAGTAAATTTTACTTCCTTGCAGGTTTAATACAATTTCTTTCCCCCAAAAAGCATATCCAGTTATGAACATGCATACAGACACACACACACACACACACACACATATATATATATATATATATATATATATATATATATATATATATATATATATATATATATATATATATATATATATATATAGATATATAGATACATATATATATATATATATATATATATATATATATATATATATATATATATTAGCATATTAGTCGTATAGGTTCATAGGTAAGTACTAGGTTAGCTGCACTTTCAGGCCATTTTAAGCTTAGCCAATTACCTTTTTTTGTGCTTGAAATAACCAATCCCATTTGGTTATAGATTAGCCTTATCCATTCCATGGTCGATAATTATATATTACCCCTAATGAGAATAACTGGGATCATACCATAGATAATCTGAGGGGACCCATGCATGGGATAAAGCATTTAGGAGTCGCATCTATCCATTAGTAGTACAGGGGGAACTCTTAGGGTAAATGTTCTGCTTCCCATGCATAGATTTCAGTTGTACTTGAAAATAGACAGGGATAAACTTTGTTTTATGTAGATAGGGAATCTGTTCCATAGTAGTGGTATCCTCTGTGAGATATTCCTGTCCCTCCAAACCATTCTGTTGATGTTGTAGAAGAGGTGTAGATCTCTGGACTAAGTATTTCTGATGCCATTTGACTTGCTGATGTCCTATAAGTCCATCAGTAATGCATTGGAGGATGCCTTCTATGCCAAACACAGGTTACTCTTAGCAGTCTGTAGCATACCAAGTTTAGGGACATGGCTTTGTCAGTCCGTGTAGGGCATATTGTTTAGGCCTTATACCTTTTAGTAAGGTATCCCAGTGGGTGCTCCGATTGTTGCATGTGTCTGGTCAGATAAATGCCAAAGGGGGCATTATATTAAATGATTGGCCTTATGAGGGCTGAGTAAATGGGTGCAATGACATCCCTAGATCTAGACACAATCCCTTGGTTTATAAGCTGTGCAATATATAAGGATGTTCTTACAAAAATAGACAAATGTGCGTCGAAACATAGGTCACTGTCCACATAAGTTCCCAAACCCTGAACAACTAGGTCAGCTCTTAGGGGCATATTGTCAATGTGGTATTTCCTGGGGGTAGATGACTTCCCAAAGGATACAATAATGCATTTTTGGTATTACATTTAAGACCATGATTTTGACACCAATTATTTATTTGAGACTATCCTTCCTGCAGGACAGATAAGTCTTTGGGGATGAAATCACTACTCCTAGCTTGCAGTCATCTGCAAACTTAGTCAGCCAGAGCCCCTTGGTATTTGGTTTTACTTCAGAAAAGTAGATGCCAAACAAGAGAGGCTTCTGCACAGAACCCTGGTAACTGGTCTCTTTGTGGCGGTAACTTCTTCTACTTAGAAAATATTGCTTATTCTGCCCTTCTACGGTGTTATGCTATATAGAAAGAAGACAGTATGTGACCCAGTACCTCTCAACTGTTCAGAATTTTGTGGATTCTCCAAAATATTGCATCATATTTTTGGTCTGATGATTTTCTGGGAAATCACTGAGAATTGCAGCTACTAAATAATAAGAGACATTTGAATTTCAGACTTCATATCCTTTAAAAAGGTATGGTGATGCAAAACCTGGTATTCTAGTAACTTTCTAAGTTTATAAATGTAATATTTAAAATCTGTTCTTGACTTTTGGGCCTTATTTCCCCCATTATTTTTAGCTTTGTCTGGAATTCTTGGGTTAGAAGGTTGAGAGATATGTATGTATGTATATAGAAGTGTGTATGTGTGTGTGGGTGCTCACAAACATATGTTAAGTATGTCACTATATGTCAAGAAAGCCCACACTGCAAAGCTTATTTACACTGGACGGCCCAGGTGAAAGGATCGCTTACAATACTACAATTAGGTGATCTAACATACTACACTGAGGTTGCCTAGAATAATGAGGTAGAATTTTACAACTGAATATATAATCAGAACAAGTTAAGCAATGAATACTAACTGTATAACCAATTTCAAGTTAAGTTTACATAAGGTAAGTGGTTATCAGCAAGAGTAATCACACATTAGCCTAGCGGGACAAACCCGGTCAAGAAAGCATGAATACATAAATAAGTGAATAGGTGAAGTAGTAATAAGCAAATCAGAACATCAGGTGGAAAATAACAACTAGAACTGGACACAGTACTGACATTAATATTACATAATAGTAATATTACTACACCTAGACTGTGGTGGTGGTGCTGCGGTAGCATTGTCGCCTCACAGTAACATGTTGTCCTGTTCGATTCTCAGCTAGAGCATCTTCTGTGTGGAGATATGCGTGAATGGGTGTACCTTCATTGAAGGTTGTGCGTTAGAGCCGGCAACTCGATACGTAAAAATCTACTGCCAATCATTAGCAGACCGAAGTTCCACTGTGGCGACCACTAACCAGGAAAAGCCAAAAGACACAACAACAAGTAATACTACACCTAAGCAGTAAGGTTAGAGGTGTTGTCAGATACATGATGCAAGGAGAGGGTAAATATGGGCTCTAATAAATGATAATCATAGGTATATGAAGAAGGAAATTATTATTTGAAGATTAAAACTACAGTCCTGAGCATAGAATTATGAGAAGAAAAAGTATAGCAAGGATGCTATGAAAAGACTAAGGTTGAATAAGAATGTAAAAATAAAGTATATTAACTAAAATGGATCAAGTAGCATGAAAGTTAAAGAAAAAGAATAAGCACACACAGAAGAGAATGAAGTGTGACAGAAAATAACAGCCTCTACTGTCATGGGAACAGCTGCCTGTTCTCAAAGAGACTACTGAAATCAGATGATATGAAGAATTAAATACAAGTTTTCAAACTAGGGTAGTTTAGATTAGTAGTTCTCTGTTCACTGTTCTTACAAGGTTGGAATTGTCACGTAACTATTGTTTATTACTGTGACATAATTTTAATTCATGGCTCAGTGATTGGGAATAAAAGAGTTCCAAACCTTTCCTACAGCTTATTTTTGGCTGTTGTAGTGTTTTTTATCTGTATGACAGCGCAACGCAGTATGCCAGAGGCAGAATGCCACATACTGCAGACAGGGAATGCCACATGCCACATACTGCAGACAGAAAATGCTACATACTTCAGGAGACT
This sequence comes from Protopterus annectens, assembly GCF_019279795.1. Classification (NCBI taxonomy): domain Eukaryota; kingdom Metazoa; phylum Chordata; order Ceratodontiformes; family Protopteridae; genus Protopterus; species Protopterus annectens. The sequence goes on along the minus strand of NC_056746.1, from coordinate 1,080,258,892 downwards.
GATCACCACATACTTCAACAGGCAGAATGCCACATACTCTAAGAGTTAGAATGCTACATACTCCAGAGGCAAAATGCCACTTACTCTAAGAGACAGAATGCCACATACTCTTGAGAGAGAATGGCATACACTCTAGTGGCAGAACGCTACATAATCCAGAAGGAAAATGCCACATACTCTAGAAGCATAATGCAACATACTATGGAGGCAGAATGCCACATACTCCAAAGGGGGAATACCATGTATGTCAGAAGCAGAATGAAAAACATTCCAGGAGAGAATGCCACATAATCAAGAGGGAGAATGCAGCATAGTCTAGAGGAGAATTCCACATAACTAAGAAGAAGAATGCAATATACTACATGGGAGAATGCCACATACTACAAATTGAGAATGCCATATACTGTGGAAGCAGAATGCCACATACTACAGAGCAGTGGTGGCTGGTGACTTCAAATTAAAGGGGGCCTGCAGGAGACAGCTGAAGGGGTGGAGCCAATGGGAATGGGTGTGACCAACTAGAAAGGGGTGGGGCTATGCTCAAAACCACAACAACTGGAACTTTAATTAAAAACGCTGCCCTGGATGCCAAACCATCATTACGAGAGTCCAATCAAGACAAAATGAAGTATAGAAGAAAAAGTTATTTCAATGCATTGGCTACATGACAACTTACTTAATATCTAGATGGAAACACAAAGGCTGTGAGGCATGAAAAAATAAATTGCTTTTTAAATACATTACTGGAATGCCAGTCAAAATCAAGTATAAAAAAAACAAACAGCACTCAGCTCAAACCACTTCTCCTTGCACTGCAGTTCTAATTATAATTTATATTCAGCTTTATAAAATTACCAAGTAACATGCTGAAAGTACCAATCTCTGTGATACCCCGAGTTGTAAAAATGTTTCTTATCCAAAAAAGACCTGCTGCCTGACAACAACTATCTACTTGTTTCATGGAGAACACATGACCAAAGTAAAAAATGAACAGCGAACAAGAAACAAGCTCAAGATAAATTGCTTAAAGGATTACTGCACAAGTTATGGACCACACATGATAGATTGGCATTCTGTTTAGTTTATGGGTAAAGCCTGCAAAGATGACTACAAGTCTCCAACAAATGTAATGAGCTTCTGAAAATACTGTAATCCTGTCCTTTATTACAAGTACTGTCATATGCATTTCAGTACCTAATGCTTATACATTATCTAGCTAGGAAAATATTCTCTGCATGGCAACAATGAAAAGGCTTTCAATGTTGGTAATTCTTTAACAGTATGCTTATTAAACCTTACTTGCATCTTACAATCTCTGACAAGCTTACCTGATGGTCATTAAAGCATTTCTACTTTAATACAGAGCAACAGGGCACTGCAACTGCATGCATTTTCTGAATAATAATAAGCATAAATCAACAGTATAAAAATATGACAGAAAACCAGCTAGGCTAATCAAGGACAGATGAAAAGCCACGGTCGTACTTGTGGTCTACCTTGGATGGGGGAATACTCTGCACACTTACACTGCATAACTGCTCCTTGCCTTGCTTGGACACATCCAGAGCCACTACAATGGGGAGTGGAGTGCAACAAGTAGGTCACAGTTTGAAATGTCTCTGGTTGACAGTGATGGCTCTGACACTCATACCTCTCAACCTCAGAGCAAGAAATCTGGACAAAGCCATACATAAAAGTGGGACACAGGCCCAAAAATAAAGACAATTTTTTAATATTGCTCTTATAAACTTAGAAAGATAATAGAATAGTAGTAGGTCTTGCATTAGTATGAATTTTTGAAGGGTATGAAATCTGAAACTCAAATGTCTGCCATTATTTTGTAACTTCAGTCTTTAATGATTTGCTACTAATTTGCCAGAAAACCACAATTTTATGAAAAACAGACCAAATATGTTATGCAAAAATATAAAATTGCCACACAATACAGCTGGGAACCTGTCAAAGAAGGGACACCTTTTTAAAAGTAATACTGTTAACTTGTGCAGCTGACAAAATAAGAGCATCTACATGCATTTCTGAAATAAAAGTAATCTATAGCTCTAATCATTACAGTTATTTATAATTGTAAACCCTCCACATTTTCTTCCAAAATTGCCATTTTCAGAAGGATTATTAGGGGAAGAGCAACATTTTGAGCCTAAATTGGAGACAGTTGAGAGGTTTGGATATTCCTAATTCTATAAAGCAATTTATTTGCACGTACCTCTCAACCTCTTAATGCAGGAAATCTGGACAAGGCCAAATATATTGGGGGACATACAAGCAGTACTAAAAATTTCTCTTGTATAAACTTAAGACAGTTGATAGAATAACAGGTCTTGCTTTAGCATGCATTTTTCTGAAGGTTATGTTGTCTGAAACTCAATGTCTGTCATTATTTAGTGACTTCATTCCTAAATGATTTGGCAGAAAACCACAAATTTTATGAGGAACAAACCAAAAATAAGAAGCAAAAATCTATTCATTCTGCAAAATTCTGGACAGTTGAGAGGTATAGTTCAGCCGGGGCTGTCTGAGTTTGCTGCCCTTCCCCCCTCACAAAATCATGGTCGAATGGAGCGTCCCCCCTGCAGCCATTCCAATGTCCCATTCCTTGGTTATTTCACCCCATTTGCCATAAACACTGTAATGTGCATACTGCTTTACTTCTGCGATGATATGGATTTCATTTGAAAGTTTTATTTTATATTTTACAGCATAAACCCTAATAGATATCTGCTAAACAAAGCAATGCAGTCTCACAATGAAAATAGACTTAGCATTAAAACTTCTCTGCCCTTGAAACTCACATTCATTGAAACAGCATTGAAACCCACAGTCAAAGAAAATACATTTTGCCAGTGGCAGATAAAGATTAATTTTGGGCTGTTTTCAAATCATAGGTCCCTTAAACATGAAACATACACATGCTCTTTGATACACCTTCCTGACTGTATTAAATTGTATTCCTTGTACAATACAGTACAGTTGTTAGAGGGCATTTTAAATATATTGTTTTGAACATTTTTCCAGTAAACAATGAAACAAAATGCATGCACCAATAATGACAAAACTGCCCAATTCAGAACATTTCCATCATAAAAGTCTACTCAAACTTCTAAAGTCTACCAGTATCAGTAAATATGCACGATCTCTGAAGAAGTAAAAGTCATCTAAATAATTCCACATTAAAGAAATCTGTTAACTAATGAAGAGGTTACTGCTAGCAAACAACTTTATATGTCATTGTTTCATCTACAAATAAAGTGTGTGTTGCCCTTGAGGAATAAATTCCCTATGTTGCATTAAAAAAATGATAAGCTAGTAACATCACAATAGGGAATGGATGGCAAACTGATAATAGGTTCATAGTTACTAGGTATTTTCGCTAAAGAGGACTGCAGCATCCATCCCCTTTACAACAGAGTACAGTATCAGCAATGGAGCTACCTACTGTGGGAGTAGAACCCACAGCCTTCTGCATCAAAAGCAAGTATACTACCTGTTGTGCTATTAACAATGCAAGCAAACTCAGCATAAGCAGCATTAAACTTTTGTTCCCCTGCAGCTTTCAGCTACTTGTAAAATCTACTCGACACTCAGCTGTATCTCTGAACTTTGCAGCACAAGAAATCTGGAAAAAGCCAAAATTTATTTGGGGGGGGGGACAAAAGCCCAAATACCAGGGACACATTTTAAACATTGCTTGTATAATGTTGGAAAGTTGCTAGAATAAAATGCTGTGTTACCACCATACATTTCACTGCCAAGTATTGAACCCAGGACCCTGTGCAAAGCAGTCAGAGCAACATACCACTATGCCAAATCATCTATTTTTTATAAAAGAATGGAAGACTGAAACTTAAATGACTACCATTTAGTGAATTCAATTCTCACCATAGCTGTCAACATCTTGGCACAAAACACCTGAACAAAGCCAATAATGGGGAATACAGCCCCCAAACTTATTCAGTGAGTTCAGTTATCATCATAGCTCTCAACCTTGGCACAAAAAACCTGGACGAAGCCAATAATGGGGGAATACAGTCCAAAAAATAGGGACAAATATTCATTGAGGACACTAGAGCAAACCCACACAAACACAGGGAGGACATGCAGACTCCACACAGAAGGCACCCCAGCCAAGAGTCAAACCAGACAACCTGTAGCTGTCAGGCAACAATGCTACCACTTCACTACTGGCTGTGTTAAGTAACAAAAATACAGAAACCACAGATTTTATGAGGAACAGAACAAATATGAGGCAAAAATCTGCAAATGTTTTAGAAATGGTGGTGGGTAGGGAATTCAGGCGGTTGTCACTTGGGCCCAAGGTGCAAGGTTCAAGCCTTTATTCTCTATCCACCGCCATGTAGCTCCTGAGGCATCACACACACACACACACACCCGCACACACACACACAGACACAGACACACAGACACATACACATAGACACAGACACACAGACACATACACATAGACACACACACACACACACACACACATACACACACAGACACATAGACACACAGACACATACACATAGACACACACACACACAGACACACACACACACACATATACACATACACACACACACACACACACACACACACACACACACACACACACACACACACACACACACACACACACACACACACACAAACAAACACATGCACACTCACACTCTGTCCTCCATAAACACCCTACCTGTCTCTGTCCTCCATGCGATCCTGTACTCTGCAGCAGCCCAGCTAAGTCCTCCGTAGTGATCCTGCAGCCCGATCACATGTCTCTGTCCTCCAGAATGGCCCCCCGCATGCTGTTGAGTCTCCTGTGAGACGGGAGGAGGCTGGAGCCTCCTGCTGTTGAATCCCCGCGACACGTAAGGAGGCTGGAGCCTCCAGCCTGCGGGTGATGCAGTCCAGTGACATTCCGGTTTGTGCAGTTGTCACTGCACAGACCTCTGGGCTGGAAGGGCAGAGTTTCCTGCCTTCCCTATCCGGACTGCCTAACCGAGCAGTCTGGAGCTCAGGAATGAGCACGCATGCATGCGTGGAGTTCTGGTCTGCCTAACACAGCAGTCAGGAACTAAGCATGCATGCACGGAGTCTGGAAATTAAAAATTTTTTTTGTGTGTTCTACGGTGGGGGGAATGGGGAATTTATTTTATTCATTTTACAGGTGGGGGGGGCTGCAGTCCTGCAGTCCTATAGCATGAGCTGCCCCTTCTACAGAGGCAGAATGTCACATACAACACAGGAAGAATGCCATATACTATGGAAGGAGAATGACATATACTACAGCGGGAGAATGTCACATACTACACAGGAAGAAGGCCACATACTACAAAGGGAGAATGCCATATACTATGGAAGGAGAATGCCACATACTACAGAGGGAGAATGTCACATAGTACACAGGAAGAATGCCATATGCTATGGAAGGAGAATGACATATACTACAGAGGGAGAATGTCACATAGAACACAAGAAGAAGGCCACGTACTACAGAGGGAGAATGCCATATACTATGGAAGGAGAATTCCACATACTACAGAGGGAGAATGTTACATAGTACACAGGAAGAAGGCCATGTACTACAGAGGGAAAATGCTGACTGCTGTCTTTGTTAATCATTGCTCTGATAGGCTGGTACCTTTCATTGAAGCCAAATTGAAGTTTATGCATGAAACACTTTGGAAATCTGCAAACAAAATTGTAGAATGTTTAAGTGTGATGCATTGGTAAAGGAATAACTTACACCTCTGAAATGATATTTTGAACCTAGAAAATTAAATGAATAAATCCATACAGGGTCTTCTGATGTTAATTTTACTGGCCGGAAATGCATTGTGGCATTTCCACTTTGTATTATGGGAATTTTTTCAAAATATTGAAACTATCACTGCACTTTTTTTTTGTGCCAGGCATTTTCAGTCTCTCACAATATCCTGAGTAATAAACTTAATTATGAGAAGAAAATACTATTTTCTCTGAACCACCACAAAATGTAACAGCAATCTTCTGAACAGTGCTTGTCACCCAGTTAACAGACCTTTTGTTAGCATTTTATACATAAGTATTCCAAATAACTGGCATGTCTGTGCTGACTAACTAGCTGGTTTCTGTATTTCTGTATCACCATTCTCTGTCTGACGTGCACAAATGAAATCATTAACCTGTAACCTCGTTAAGAGCTGACACGCTGATGTTTATTCATCATTGCTCTCTCCCATGTAATGCGCTTGACTTGCCTGCATTATCCCCAGTGTCGTACAATATTTGTACACAAACAACTGCATGATGTCTGTCTGCTTTAGCATATTGTCATATTACTTCTGCTAGTCTGATCTGCCCTTTAACAGTGCATGTCATCACTCTGTCTGCTTTGGTTAATGCCTTATTTATATTTATTGTCTATGTCTTTCAAAAAATGCCTTTCTATCTCAAATTCAGCAATTTTGAAAGCACAAGAGAAACAAATATTTAAGACCCTTTTCTGGTATTACCCAGACCACAAGGCATAGAACAAAAGCAATATTCCTGTCATAATGACTTACAGAACAAAATATCATACAGGAAATTTGTCTACATTATAGTTAAGTATTCTGTTTAAAATGTAAAGACAGATAAATATTACTATTATGTTGGTCTTGGATCTTCAGTCTTCAGCTGATGTGACCTTCACTTTTTAACTTGTCTGAAATGTCAAAACACACCTATAAACAGAGAGAGAGAGAGAGAGAGAGTCACAGACACACACAAACACACACAGACATACACCTATAAACAGAGAGAGAGAGAGAGTGAGAGAGAGAGAGTCGCAGACACACAAACGCACAGACACACACAGACACACACACACGCTATTTTACAGGGATCATATGGTTCTGTTGCAAACATTTCCATCAAATCCTTTGTTGGTGGACTGCATACACTAAACAGCAATTGCAGTGACTGTCTTTATTGCCTGCATGATTTATAAAGTTTTAGATTTAAACGTATGATTCATAGTCGCAAAGAATAGGTTGAAGGAGTGGTGAACATATTTACTGAATTCTTTTAAATGTGGCTGCAATTTGATTACACTATTTTCTGAAGCAGAATGGTAGAGAAGGGGGGGAGGAGGAGGAACAATTTTTATTTTGGAGGTTTTTGCCTCCCTCATAGGGTATACGGAGTTGCTTGCCTCTTGTGCAAAAATGATTTTTATTTTTGTTGTTTTAGTGCCCTTGGTGGTTATGACCTCATTATGTTGACATTTAACTGGATTTTGCATACTTACACTTCATCGAAGGCTAGATTTGGCGTACTTACACTTCATCAACGATTATTTGATTATCAGTCTTATCAAGAGTTGATATCACACTTCATTCAATTGCATTGTGTTTTATTGTGAAAGTAGCGTAGTGCGACAGTGGAGATTGTATATATAATTTAGGAAATGAGGGTAAGGGGGGGGGGTTCCCCTCTGAAAAAACATTTTTTTCTCTCTTTTTATGATTATTAGTAACAATTATTGCAGTTGGATTTTCAGAAAAGTTTAGCTTGAATTTTGTTAACTTAATGCAATATAGGGAAAACCATTTGATTCAAATGAGAACAAAATATAGCTCTTCATTTCACCTCTTGACGTAACTCCAAGATCATCATTGTGAGTATAGAAAAGGCAAGGTAAGTATTCTTATCACAATGTGCAAATCTGAACTGTTGGTATTTGTACAGCTGGTTGATTGACAGTGCTGTCTCAACCACACAAGTCATGGAAAAATCTCTTGAACAGGAAGTAGTTATCCTGATAAATATATTCAATAGTTCTTCAAAATCATCTTGAAATATAACGTGTACCCCACTGACATTAAACAATACATTATACAACAACTAGTGCACTGACACCAATGCACCTCCAATGGTGGCAGTATATAATATGGTCAGTGGTCACACATCACATAACTCACAAATATTTTACTGCAAATCCAGGTAAACACCTGCCCAAGATAAGTTTCTTTTCTGCCTCATGCACCTGTAGTTTTCTCATTAACTTCTTGTGGAACATAAATCCAAAAGCCAAGGTTAAATCCAAATAAGTAATACAAACGTTATGAAATTTCTGCCAATCAGACAAAGGAGTCATATTTGCTTCCTGTTTGGAGGGAAATGACATTTTACATTTTAAGACAATTGTGCAGATGCTAAAATTTACTTAAACAAATTATTAAAGGTAAGTTACACACCATTCAGTATTTACTACAGCTTCATCCCTACAACTAACCTTCCCAGACTTCAGGATCTAAATTTTAGTATTCTCTGGCATTTTCTTGCAGGGAGTGTGTCTACCTACTGCTGACTCACTTTTCCACTACCTTACTGCCTCTTGGATTGCCAGTTTTCTTAACTGATCACTTCCTAATCTAGGATCCTAGCTTTACTGCTAGTGAGACATAATAGGTTCAATAGCAAATGTTTCTAGCCAGTCTGGTTTTCTTTGCACTTACATCAAACAAAAATGCCATCAGTTTACCCAGTCAAATGTCATCATTCTCAGGGTACCCTCTCCCCTTATCTCAGTCTTTAGTTTGATTTTGTGGATATAAAACTTTCTTGGTTCTAATTTCTTTCATTATATTACATTATGTGATATAATACTTGTTTGATAGCAGGAGACAATGAGCCTCTGGAGGCTGTCCTTTTAGCCGCTTTAACATTCTACTTCTTCATCTGTATCTCTCAGTTATACATTTCCATCTGTTCCTTCATCCAGTCATGTAATCCTGTTCATGGGTCCCCAACCCTCTCTATGAATAATGACTTTCAAAGACTCGGGGAGTAGCTAGTCCCTACAATCTGCTGTCTGTGACACCTCCTTACATCTCTGTCCTTCCTTTTCAGAATGGCCCCTCCATGACATCATTATGTGTGTGCACTGATATCATGCCCCACCTATCTCTTCTGGTCCCAAGTGAGAACAGCTTTAGTTTCTCTAGCAATTGCTTATATTTCTTCTCCCTCCATCCCACATATTGCTTTGGTAGATTAGGTCCACATTCTGACCAGTAGTCTGATGTTTTTTTTACTATATGGCCTGCAGATGCATGCAGTACTGAAGGTATAGTTTGAAAATGGCTATGCAAAAGGAAGCATTACCTCTTTGCTTCTGGAATCTCTCCCCTGAAGATGATCACAGCATTCTGTTTGCTTTTACTACTGCTGTCTCACTCTGTTCCTGGTAACAAATCCAGGTGTGATTAACATCCCCACATGCTTTATCACCTCTGCTGTCATGTATCATTTGTCCCAGCTAATATTTTACACCATAGGTTCATAGGTAAATACTAGACTATCAGTCTGCAGACTATTACAAGCCTAGCCAATAGCTTGAAGTAAGAATCAAACCCTGTACCTTGTACCTGTGTGGGGAAGACTTTAACCATTATGCCAACTCCACTACAGCCAGGGTTGTTTTGACCTAAGTGCAGTGCTTTACGTTTGTTTGCACTGAACCACCGCTGCCACTTGTTTAGCCTTTCCAAATCCTTGTCTATGCTCTTTCCCCATCCTCCATGTTGATTCTGTTTTTGTGTTATTTACACACTGAAGAAGGGCATTACTTTGAAAGCTTTGTGGTTTTACTGCTTTTTAAATAAACTAATACAGATCTGCTCAGCATTTCCAGCAGCTGGATTTTTTTGTTCTTCTTCTCAGTTTTTATGCCATCATCAAAGACATCAGTCCTGTTCTCTATTCCCTCAGGTAGATTTAAGACAAACATGCTGAATAGATGTGAATCTGAGGGCAGATCCCCCCAGGTGCTGCACAAGTTATTTTCATAATTCATGACATTCAGCCTTACATTACAAACCTCTATACCATACTATTAATCATACAGCTAGCCAGTTCCACAGTCTTTTTCCTCAGCTCCTCAAACTCTCCTATTAAACTCTTGTGTGGGACAGAGTCAGAGAAGTTGCTGAAGTCCGTGTAGTTTGCATGTACTCAATCTCCCCTGTCAAGGTCACCTGTATCCCAGTCATTGGACCAGGTTTGACTGTCAACTCCTGCTGGCTGTGAACCCATATTGGTTGCTTATGTAGTGTTCCACTAGGACTGCTACCAAATTTTCTCTTTATATTTTCTCCATGACTTTCACAACTGTTGTTAAGCTATTAGGCTGGAAGTTCTCTGGATTTTTTCTGCCTTCTCCTTTCTACAGAAGTAATGCAGTTACTGTCTTCCAGTCCTTTGGCATTTCTGTACTATCCAGGCATCTGTTGAAGATCTCCATTAGGAGGTCTACCAACACACTGGCCAGATTTCTGAGTATTCTGGGAAACAGCCCACCTGTCCTTGTGTTTTATTCTGCCTAAGAGCTTCCAGTTTTCTTTGAGACTCCTCCCTACCTTTCTTATTTCTCTGCCTGTTGACTGCTCTTCTCATTCGGTTATGACCCCTCCTCCCCCCCCAGCATGGCACCCTTCCCTTGCATTCTTTTGTGTAACCTCAGTAAAACATTAATTGAGCACCTCTATATTTCCCAGTCTACTGGGACTTCCAGCATTAAATATTTAGTCCTTGACTCTGAGCTCATTAGTACCTCCTATCAGGCCAGCTTCATTATAAGGAGTCTCTCATTGATCTAAAGGTCATCCCATTCTATACCTTCCTGCTTCAGCCAAACTAATCCTACTCTGGTGCAGTTATAATATTGAACAAAACTATGGGCAACCTGTCTTCAGCTTCAGCTTTCCTTCCGCCATCACATAGTAACTGTCATCTGTTTACAAATCAGCGCTTCTAAAATTTAAATATATGCCCCCTGCTCCTCCTAGTTTCTCCATTTCAGATACTATTAGTACACAAAATACCCTATAGTCCAAATATTAACTGCATTTTAAAAATATCATATGTTAGAATAAATTGAACGGACACCTTCTGGGAATGATGACAAAAAGCATGCCTTCAACAGATTCTTGAAAATGAAAAATTGAATAATGGTGGGAGGACAAAATATCCCTGAAATATCCTCTTCAGTTATAACAGGGGAAGGCAGTTCTTCCTTAAGTACAAACAGTACACCAATATGCCTTCACACTGAACTACAAGGCTAAGAATAAATATAGTACCATTTATAGCATAAATGAAATTATATCTGTGCATTTAGAAGGAGATCTCCTTCTTCTTTCGGCTTTTCCCAGTTAGGGGTCACCACAGCGGATCAACTGTCTGCTTATGATTGGCAGTAGAGTTTTACAGTGTCAAGTTGCCAGCCCAGTGCCCAACCTTCCACAGAAGGCACACACACACACACACACACACACACACACACACACACACACACACACACACACACACACACACACCCCTAGGGCCAATTTAGAGTGTCCAATCCATCTACAGCATGTCTTTGGGATGCAAGAAGAAACTGGAGCACCCGGAGGAAACCCACATGACCACAGGGAGGACATGCAGACTCTGCACAGAAGGCACCTCAGCTGAGAATCAAACTGGAAACCCTCTTGCTGTGAGGCAGCAACGCTAACCACTGCACCACCGTGGCTGCTACCCATATCTGTGCATTTAGAAGGAGATAGTCCTTCTAAAATAAAAACAGATTATGTTAAACATACATATTGTCTCTTGATATTGTTTCATTCAATTAGCTTGGACATACTAACATACTTAACTCAGCAGTGAAGCTTTTGAATTAAAATGTTAGCCTTAAAGCACCGCCTGCTAATAGTAAGTACCATTGAGTGGACTATGATTTGTGACCAGTGGTTCTACGCAGTTACTAATGGTACTGGTAACACCCATTCTCTACAGCTTGGGTACAGTACAATAACTGTTAACCCTTAGAATTGGAGTCACTATTGCCTTTTTCCAAATTTTTGGAAAATAGTCACTGTACAGGGTAACCTGAAAAAAAGTCAAGTAAGGTATTTCACCATTTTGGTAGGGACTTAGGAAATGCCTATTATATTCATCAGGGCCAGCTGCAGCATCACATGTAATCGCCTAATAGCTGCTTCAACTGCAGCATTACATGTAATCACCTTAACAGCTGCTTCAATTGCAGCATTACATGTAATCGCCTTAATGGCTGCTTCAGCTGCAGCATTACATGTAATCACCTTAACAGCTGCTTCAATTGCAGCATGACATGTAATCGCCTTAATGGCTGCTTCAGTTGCAGCATTACATGTAATCACCTTAATGGCTGCTTCAGTTGCAGCATTACATGCAATCACCTTAATGGCTGCTGCAGCATGACATGTAATCGCCTTAATGGCTGCTTCAGCTGAAGCATGACATGTAATCACCTTAATGGCTGCTTCAGCTGCAGCATGACATGTAATCACCTTAATGGCTGCTTCAGCTGCAGCATGACATGTACTCGCCTTAATGGCTGCTTCAGCTGCATCTACTTGACTATTGGAACAGGCGTTAACATTATCATCACTCTTCCTATCTGTTGTGCTGCTCTTAGGGTTATAAACATTTAAATGTTTAGTAAGAACATTTGCAACTCTAGTTTGTTAACAACCATTGAATTATTAAAATAAAAAATGGTCCAACTACTGCAGTCAGGTGACAAAAATTTATTGAAACAGTCTAAAATCACATACCAGATGAGCGTTTTGTCTTAGATCTCAAGACTTCATCTTCATCTTCATCAGGTGTTTGATTTTTCGACTGTTTCAATATATTATTGGCACCTGACTGCAGTGGTTGGACCATTTTATTTTAATAGTTGTTACAGATTCTTTTTAAAAGTTTTTTTGTGGTTTTATTTATAAACAACTATTGAATTATCAACCAATAACTCAATGTTGCCAGAATACCTCTCATTAAAATGCCAAACGTTTAAATAAGGCTTTGTACTTGTCTTTAGTTTGAGCAATTGGTTTCTTTTTAAACACATTTTTTGTCTTCTAATAGCTTATTTTCCAGATTGTTTGTACATTTCTGAAACTTTATTTTTCTTAGGGGGGGGGGGGGGTAAGGAGACCTTATTAACGCTTTGATTTTTTTTCCATTCTTGAGGGTCCATATGATTTTAGATAACGTTTACTAAAGTAAATAAACAATGCAGCTGCCACTATACCATAATGCTGTTATTTCATTTAAACATTATAGTATACTTACACGAGTTGTGGTTTGGTAGAAGTCTCTGTAACACAAAGTAATTCTTTCTATGTTATTTTTGTGACTGTTTTTTTACATACATGGGATATTCAGTTTTGTAGTTCAAGCTTTACTTTTGATCCCTATTATTGTAATAAGGACGTTATACTTCCTTATTATTGTAACAATGAATATGAAGTGAAGGTGCTTCCATGGTAAGACTTTATGTAACTAGTATTTTTAATCTCTCTGTTTAAATTTATACATAAAATATAGAAACTCAAAGGAACTTTAGCTTCTGCTCAATTTTAAAAAAACGTTTATAGCATCAACAGTCCCTGCATTCTGCAATGTTGTAAGCTATAAGGTTTGTTTAAGATCTGCTAAAATCAAAAATATGTTTGCTGTTCATACATTCATTTTCCAGTACCTGGTTTATTCTTTTCCTGCTCATGGAGCCTGTAGTAATAAGAAAAGCTTTTAGGACAGAGAAAGAGTCCTGAACATAAGTCAGTCCATCACAAGATGAACATACAACTACCTATGGCTAGCTAATGACGATATGAAATTCAAGAAAAAAATCATAATTTTATACTACCCCTTAAACTTTCATATTCAGGCTCAGGTCTGGGTAAAGTGTGATGGGATAGGTTTTCAAATAAGTTAAGTTTCCATTTGTTCCTCGGTCTGCTGTAGTTGCTCTATACAGTTTACTTCCAACACTGCCTCCAAGAATATACACATTTTGACTTTGTGAATTTTTTGTGTTTTTGAAGACATTTTATAGCCCTCACTGTTTAACCTGAGTAATAGCCAGGTATTTGGTAATGTTGCAAGCTGCAATCCGCCGGTATTCTGCATCACATCTATGGAGTACACTAGACATTTTTCTCTTGCACCACCTGTATTCATCCTGTTTAGGACAATATGTAGATACAAATCGCAGTTTACTTACTACATGTGCAGTCATCACATCAAAATATCATTGTTTCGGCAATACTGGACCTGCCTCTCCAGAAAAAAGAAACATTCATCTGTGCTCAATCTGATTACAACATAATAAAATATATTTAAGTTTGGCTTTGTGTACTTATGCTGATTTCTGTATTAACCAGTGATTTTGAATATAAGCCAGACACTGTTGTTCAACATGTATATTCTGTAGATTTATCAGTTAATCCACAACCTGTTTTAATGGAAATAAAAAGCTTTATCAAAGCCTGTAGGATAAGAGATGAAACCTTTAAACTGATCAATCCTGTTTAAATTTATGATAACCCTAGCCTGTCTTTAGTCAGTCCCGTGATAGGCCACACCCTTGACATGGACTATTGCTTAAATTACATACAAGGATATACAACATATACTAGTATATTTATATGAAGACACTTCCATAATGAAAGCTAACATTCAAATGTGTTAGAAAACAGTGCAAAGATATTAATGTAGGTAGCAATTTATATGCTTAATGCCAGTAACAAATTGTTTTCCTATGTAAACATTGGACTGACTGGATTTATTGGCATTGTCCAATGCATTTGTTTGGTGCTTTCTGGATAAAGAAACTCTTGTACTTGCATTTTTCTACACCTTTGTTTGGTGCTGTCTGGATTCAGAATCCCTTCTGCTTAGCTGCAAAAGGTAGATGCACAAAAGTACAATGGAAACAATGTAGAAAGTAACTCAAAAACAAGTAACGTCTACATGTAGTGATATCATCAGCTAAAATGCACAAGTCACAAAATGGTTGGTGAAACAATTAGTCACGTGCGAATTAGTTCTGAATGGCAGCATTGCCAGTGCGTTAATCAGGAAATTGGCATGAATACAAGGATAAGCAGTGCATGTATAATAGCTATTTGTTTTAAGTTATGTACTTCAGGACTGGATAACTGTGGACAAAGCTATACACTCTACCATGCCCCCATCCTTGTGGGCAAAGCCATACACCCCACCTTGCCCTAGCCAGTAATCACCCATGTTAAAGGGGTTACAAACATCATGGTCATGGAAATCATGCTAAGTCATGTTGTGAGTTAATGCAGATTCTATCCTACCTAATTATATATTCACGAGGGCTCTAAATGGAGCCCTCTTTGTGAACAGCAGCGAGTAGTTAATCCACTACGCTATATGCAGTGGTAGCATTTGCTGAGGTCTAACACTTTCTGAGTATGGCCCACTGTACTGGCTGCTGTCTCAACGGAAGACATATTTTTATATTAGGATAGCTAGTTTGTGCTTCCAGACATTTATATAGTCATCTGGAAGTATATACAGGGCTGGCACCCTAGGCAAAGAGTTCCGTGGTACCTGCCAATCATCAATCGTCCCCTCTGCACATCACCTAGTGCCCAGTCTGTCCCTCATCCTTGCCTTCCTACACTATCCAGATTACTTTTTTCTTCTTTTTCTCACAGTTTGTCTTGCTCCTCAGTTTCTTCCTGCATTCATTCATTCATGACATCCTAACTAGGCAAGACTGCACTCTGATAACTGTAGAGAAAAGAAATGCATTAAACCATAGGGGTTATATATATGCTCTGATGTGCATGTTACAGTTTTTTAAACAACCTGTTCAACCTGGGGGCCTGATCAAAAATCTTTATTAAAAAATTCTGTCTGTCTCTTTGACTTTACTTTCTCCAGTGTCCTTTCAATATACCTTAACCGACCAGGACTGCACTTTAATAACTTGGATGAACTAAGGGAATTAAGCAGGGGCAGGTCTTGGGCCCTAGATGTCATGGGAGTTCTATATGCCCTGAGGTGCATTTCAGAATTTTTAAACAACCTTTTTCATCCAATAATGGCCTGAACAAAAATCACAATAAAGGAAAGAAAATAAGTATTACTATCCAGCTTTGATTTCCTGTATGCTTTCAACAGCCCCTAACTGACCGTGACTACACTCTAGTAACTGTATTAAGCCCGGACGTCTGGGGGTCCAAAAGCCATATGGTTCCAGATGCTCTGAGGTGGGTGCATTTTAGAGCTTTTTTCCTATGTTTTAATTCAGTGACAGCCCAGACAAAAATAAATCAAGAGACAAATGCTTGTGAGGATACTGAAATTATAAACGTGTACGCCTCCCTACCCCTCTCAAAAATGTCACTTTTGTGTATCTTCCTCTGGTGTTAAAAAGGGAAGAAAATGAAGGCACAATTGACCATACTCATATATTTCATGTTACTGTTGTCATGTACGAGTGCAGCTTTCTTCCTCATCTCTAAGCCCCAAATGGCAGCCACTGTCACATATTTCATCGTGTTGCTGCTAGATGTATATAAATAGCATGTCTCCTTACTCTCCCCCAAAGACAGCACCAGTATTTGTAAGGAATGAGAAAAAAAAACAATGATCACTGTGATGTTTCTGATTTGTTACTCCTAGGCAAGCTATAGTGACCCTCTGCGCATGCTTTTAAAGTTTGTGAGGAAAGTTAAAGCAATAATGGCCATACTGTCCTCAGCCTAATGCAACTTATAGTGAGCTGTGCGGTCCTGAGGTTTCAGAGCAAAATTAAAGAAATAATGACATCCCCAGCTCTCCCCCATAAGCTACAGCAACCTTCTGTGCGCACCTCTGACCAGGGCTAGTTCTATACTAGGTCTGGTTCAGAATACAGGCTACTACTAAGCCTGTGACGAAATCTACTTATACAGCCTAGAAATGTGGGATCACCAGGCTGCCATAAGCTTTGAAGAGCTGGATGTTCTGTAATACATTTTATGCTGTTTAAGCTGAGCAAACAACAACAGGGTCAGTTACTTACAGACAACTGTCACCCCTCAACAGACAGCATCCATTATAGCTACTTATTTATGAACTTCAGATAATGAGGTTAAAAAAAAAACCCCAAAAAATTATCTCCATGTATTGCAAATTAGCTATATTCTATACAAACAGTAGCCACACATTAAAGTACTCAAAGCTGCTTTGTACAAATCACATTAATCCCTGCAAATACACACTAGTCCTGCAAAGCCAGAGAGTGACTGTTTAAACTCTGCAAACTACAAAAGGATCAGTTACTTTATACAGGCTGCTCCAAATGCACATCAGTCCTGCAGAGCCAGGTAGTGACTGCTTAAAATGAGAAAACAAGAGGGTCAGTTATTTTCTACAAATAACTCTCACCATTACCTAGCAGTTATACCTACTTCTGTGTGCACTTCAGACATTTGTGATAAAAATGGCAGCCATGTGCTGGAGCTTTTCTCTTTGGGTCTCCACTGAAAATGGGCCATTGGCTCAGATGGACTAACCCAGTTAACAAATGTTAAATAAATAAATAAACAAATAAATAAATAAATGTATTGTGTACCAGCTCCACTCCATTCAAACGGTAGCCAAACATTAAGCATTCTGCATTGCTTCACAGAAATCACATTAATCTTGCAAACACAAACTAGTCCTGCAAAGCTAGATAGCGACAGTTTAAACTGAGAAAATTAGAGAGTCAGTTACTTTCTACAGATATCTCTCACTCCCATCCAATAGTTATATCTTATTCCATGTACAAACACTTCCTATGTCTGACTGTAATAAAAATGATGGCCTGTTTCAACTCTGTTACATGGAAACAGTAGCCACACATCAAACCATTCGAAGTTGCGTCACACAGAAATCTTGCAAAGTCAGAATAATGAGCAATGAGCAGCAGTTAATCATACCCCTCCCCCAATCATGCAGACTAGCATGTTGTTGTTAATGTAGTTTTCTTAGTTGTAAGGAGCACAGAAAGTACAGTTTTGTACCTACCATAAATGTAGATGTCCGATAGGTATGCATCTGCAGTCCTTACATATGGGTTGTCCTGCCTCAGGCAGCCCTTCGGTCGGCCGGATTCCAAAGTCTGGGTCCGGCGTCGGCTGATGTCGCCCTCTCCCCGATGTCAGAGTGCCTGGGGTATAAAAGCGTCAGCCGACGCCATCTTCCTCAGTTTTTCTTGCCCCAGATGCCAGGTGCCCTCTAAGGAAGGCTAAATTTGGAGAGATGCAAAAAATTCCAAACATGCACAGTAATATAAAACAAATACACCATAATAGATAACCCCAGCTAGCTATAAGAGGGATAAGTACCCAGGAAATACCACAGAGGGGAAGGAGGGAGGGTAAACCTGACTGCAGATGTATACTTATCGGACATCTACATTTATGGTAGGTACAAAACTGTACTATGTCCTTCAAGGATGCATCTGCAGTCCTTACATATGGGTAGAATACCATAGCCAAAGCTGGGGGTGGTAGGATCTAAGAAAGGGATGGTGTAGCTAAAATGCCCTGCAGGACTGCCGTAGCAAAGCCTGCTCTGGATATGGAATATAAGGGTAAGTTGTAATGCTTGGAAAATGTATGCACGGAGCTCCATGTAGCAGCTTCTAAAATGTCCTTGGTAGCCACCACTCTTAAGAAGGCTGTGGAGGTGGCTGTGGCTCGGGTGGAATGAGGTCTAATGTTAGCTGGCACAGTTTTGCCATGAAAAGAGTAACAGAATTGAATGCAATTCCCTATCCATTTTGAAATTGTCTGTTTGGAAATTGCTTTTCCTTGTACACCAGCAGCATATGCTACAAATAGCCGGTCAGTTTTTCTGTAAGTCTTAGTTCTGTCCAAGTAGTAGCGCAACTGTCTGTGAATGTCCAGGGTATGCAGAAGTTTCTCCCCTTTGTTTTGTGGATTTGGAAAGAAGGTAGGCAGGTGAATAGCTTGGTTCAGTGAGACCCTGGATACCACCTTTGGCATGAATGAAGGATTGGTTCTCAGTGAGACTCTGTCCTGATGAAAAATAAGAAATGGTTGTACTGCCATGAGGGCCTGCAACTCAGATACTCTTCTTGCTGAGGTTATGGCCAGAAGGAAGGCAGTCTCCAAGACAGGAACTGTAGTTCTGAAGATGCTGCTGGTTCAAAGGGAGGTAGAGTTAATTTTTCCAACATGAAGTTAAGGTTCCATGTAGGCACTGGTGGTTTCCTTGGAGGATTGATGTTTTTAATTCCCCTTAGAAACTGCCTTAGGAGAGGATGAGAGAAGACAGGTGGATCAGTATTGTATTCTGCTGAAATTGCTGAAGCATGAATTTTTATGGAAGAGTAAGAAAGGCCATTGTGAAGCATTTCTGCCAAGTATTCCAGGATATGTGCCAAGTTCATCACTGTCACATCTAGGCCCTTTGTGGTGCTCCAAGTGAGAAATCTTTTCCATTTTGCTGAATATGCCTTTCTTGTGGAAGGCCGGCGAGCTTCCATGATGATGTCCTTCACTGTCTTGGATAGCTTATCCTGGGTGAGGAGTCAAGGTATTCTCCAGGCTGTCAGCTGCATGGTTTTGAGGCTGGAGTGCAGAGTTTTGTAATTGTGTTGTGTCAGAAGAAGTGGCCATTGTGGTAGAGGCCACGGTTTTGTGCGTGACATGCTCCTTAACAGTGGGTACCAGTGCTGTCTGGGCCAGTCCGGAGCTATCAGAATCACTTTGGGCTGCTCTGTCCTGATCTTCAGTAAGACCTTGGTCATTAATGGAAGAGGTGGGAATGCATACACTGTTAGAGTATTCCAGCTGAAAGAGAGGGCGTACACTTTCCATGCTTGTGGGTGGTATGTCCTTGACCAGAATTTCTTCAGCTGATGGTTGTGGTGGGAGGCAAAAAGATCTATGTCCGGCCTCCTCCATGATTGTGTTATCTGAAGGAAGATGTCTGGGTGCAGCATCCATTCGTGTGGATCCATGATATTTCTGCTTAGGCTGTCCACCAGTATATTGTCTTTTCCTGGCACAAACTGGGATTGCAGCTCTATATTGATTTTTAGGGAAAGTTCCCAAAGATTAATTGCCAGCCTGCAAAGAGGGTAGGAATGGGTACCTCCTTGCTTGTTTATGTACCACATAACTGTGGTATTGTCTGTCCTTATTAGCAGGTGTTCTTGATGCAGAAAATGTTTGAAGGCCTCGATTGCATGTATCGCCGCCAGCATTTCCTTTTGGTTTATGTGCATGCACAATTCTTTCTGTGACCATAGTCCTTGAATGCATCTGCCCTCCATGTGTGCTCCCCATCCATGGTCTGAAGCGTCCGTTGTAATGGTTTGGCTGATTATTGGTTTGCTGAAGGGCAGACCCCTGTTTGACTGGCTTGCTTGAGCCCACCACAGAAATTCCTTTTGAAGGCATGGAATGTGTGGTATCAAAGCTTCTAGGCTGTGACTGTGCTGACACCATAAACTCTTTAGGTACCATTGTAGTTTCCTCATATGTAGCCTTGCTTGTGGGATTAGAAGAATGCAAGATGCCATGTAACCCAGGGCCTGCAGGATTTTCCTTGCAGTCAGCTGAGTTTGTTTTGACAGATTTTTGAAATAATCTGGTAGTTGTCTTTGTTATTCTTCCATGAGAAAAGCCATTTGGGTGGTTGTATCTAGTTTCACACCCAGAAAAATTATCCTTTGGGATGGAACAAGTCTTGATTTTTGAATGTTGACTGTATATCCCAAAGCCTGAAGTAGGCGATGGCATAATTCAAGTGTTTTACCAAAGTTTGTTGGCTGTCCGCTTGTATAAGGCAGTCGTCCAGATATGGGTATATTTGAATCCCCTGAAGTCTGCAGTGTGCAATTACTGATGCCAGGCATTTCGTGAATACTCTGGGCACAGTAGATAAGCCAAAGGGCAATGCTGAGAATTCATAATGCTCTGAACCTGCAAGAAATCTGAGGTGTCTTCTGCAACTTTGTCTGATAGGGACATGCAGGTATGCCTCCTTGAGGTCTAGAGTTACCAGCCAAGACCCTTTGCCCAGCATGGGAAGGAGTGGCTGTAGGGTCAGCATTTTGAATTTTGGCACAATGAGATAAGTATTCAGTGCGGACAAGTCGAGAATAGGCCTCCATTGTTTTTCTTTTCTTGGGACAAGGAATAGTCTGGAATAAAATCCTTGGCCTTGTTCTGTGAGAGGAACCTTTTCTATAGCTTTCATTTGCAATAGGTTGGAAATTTGTTTTAAAGCCTCTGCCCTTTGATTCGGTGGCAGGTTTGGCATGCCTTTTCTTTTGGTAATGTATGAAAATGGAACCTGTATCCTTTGTCTATTATTTGCAGTGTCCATTTGTCCCTTGTAATACTGTGCCAATTTTTTGAGAATAAAGATAGCTTTCCGCCCAAAGGTGCTTCCAATTGAGCCCTGGTTGGCGGGGCCAAGGTAAAGTCATTGAGTCTGTCCTTGTGCAGCAGTTGTAGGTCCTGCACTACCTCTCTGGTTAGGAGGCTGCCATTGACGTCCTCTGTAGGAGCCTCTAGCTTGCCATCTACCTCTGGCACGCCTGTTCTTGCCTCTTTGAAATCTCTCTGTGTCTGGAAAGGACCAATTCTTAGAGGGCCAATTTCTGCTGAATCTTGGTGGTTGGACCTGGAGAAAATCTTTGACTGTTTGTACAGATTTAGCCTTTTCCTCAAATTTCTTTAAGACCTCCTGAGCAGTGGAGCCAAATAACTTTTGCTTTTCCAGTGGTGCATCCAGAAGCTTTGCTTTAACATGATCTGGCAGAGTTTGTTCCTTCAGCCAAGCATGCCTACGTATGACTGCACCTGTCATTGCTGACCTACATGAAGCTTCCAATGCATCATAACCACACTGCAAGAAATGGTTGCTAACCTGTTGGGAGTTATGTACCAGATCCTGAAGTGACTTGCAATCTAGGGGTTCAGGTGAAGACAGTTGTTTATGCAATTCATCTAACAAATACTCTTGGTACTGTATCATATGGAATTGACAATTTAATGCCCTCATAGAAAGAGTGGAAGAAGTATACACTTTTTTACCCCATCTCTCTAAAGCCCTGGACTCCCTTTCAGAGGGGAGTGGATTTTTAGTAGTGGCAGATGCAACCCCTTTAGGGCCCTGGGAAATAGTTTCGGGGTCAGCAGAGTGGGCCTTGTAAAGGAAATGATGTGAGTCCGGGACCCTGTAGTACCTATCTGGTTTGACAGGAGCCGGAGGAAGGGAGTCAGGGGTAATACTAGACTCAGAGTACACATCATCAATGACATTCAAAACAGGAGGAATAGCCAAAGGTCTATGCTGAGGTAAATGCAAAAAAGTCCTTAATCTCTTCCTGGAATCAGAGAATTTCTGGCCCTGCCATTTGAAATGCTCTCTCATGGAGTGAAGGGTCTCCCCAAAGGACAGCTCTTCAGGAGGGGAGGCAGAGGGAATAGATTCCTCTGCATCAGAATCCTCGTAGGCCGTAAAGGCCTCCTCCTGGTAGTCTGAAACAGCAGAGCCATCTGAGGCCTCATCAGAGGACTGGGGATCAGTGGGCTCAACCCTGGGCCTTTTGTCTAGAGGAGGTTGAGAGCCCCTGTCCGGATGTGGCTGAGAGCCCCTAATTAAGGAAATAAGGTCCTCGGCTAAACTTAAAATCTGTGAACCTGTAGTGGATCCCTGGGGAATAGCCTTGGGAGGCAGAGGTTTTGGCTGTTTAGCAGCTTTAGCCCTTGTGAATGCCTTTATGGACATGGATGCAGGAGGCCTGGCTGCTCCACGTGCTGGCGTAGTTTTGTCTAGGGAAATGGTGTCGGATGTTTCCAGAACACCGGTTTCTGAGGGAAATTCTATAACCGACTCAGAAGAGGCCTCCGGGGCCGAGGTTGTCGGTTGTGCGGTTTCGACGGTCGGAAGTACCAAGGACTCGGTTTCAGCCGAGACCGAGACACTCGCGGTAGGCCTAGGCGTGGTTTCAGCCGAAACCACGGTCCGCGTGTGTCGGTCCTTGTCCTTCCGTTTTTTGGTTAAATGAGAAGTCGGAATCTCCGACGGCATATTGCAACAGTAACTAGCCCCAAAAAATTCCTCTGCAAACTCCGCCCGACGCCTAAGAGTGCGTCGGTTGAAGGAGGCACAGGCTGTACAGGCAGAGACGTCGTGGTCTGGGCCTAGGCAGGGGAGGCAGTAAGAATGGAAATCCTTATGAGGTATTTGTTTCCCACAAGTTAAGCAATTATTAACTTTAAGCATTTGATCTGACATCGGCTGAGGCAAGAAAGAGTCCCCAACGGGGTACTTAGCTTTTGAAGTCTTCGGTAGCTGAAGTTACAGGAGCTGGCCGACCGGCACTTGCGAACTGCTTCTGCTTCGGGCACCACGCGGCAAGAAAGACTGAGGAAGATGGCGTCGGCTGACGCTTTTATACCCCAGGCGCTCTGATGTCGGGGAGAGGGCGACATCAGCCGACGCCGGACCCAGACTTTGGAATCCGGCCGACCGAAGGGCTGCCTGAGGCAGGACAACCCATACGTAAGGACTGCAGATGCATCCTTGAAGGACATCTCCAATGTGTAGCATTCTGACCAAATGTAATACCCACTGATGTCCCCATAACTCTCAGTTTCTTTGCTCAGCAATTATGGACAAAGCTAAAAATATAACAGGGGCAAAGGCCTAAAATCAGGGAATATTGCTCTAATTCACTTAAATGAATAGAACAAGAAGTTTGGAATAACGTCTTTTTTGTACAACAGGAAGTAAGACATTGTAATTAATGACATTACCGACTGCAATAATCTACAGGGATTTACCAGTAAATCTACTATTTTATGAGGGACATGACAAAAATATGAAACAAAATCAAGGACATCTGAGAAGTGTAACTATGAAAGTAAATATCTGGTTGCCAATCAGTAACAGTAAAAAAAAAAAAAAAAAGACTCATGATATCACTGATAAGTAACAGTTTTTCTTCCTGTTGTAGACTTTACAATTTATAATTTGTTGACTTCTTGTTCCATCCCAGTCATGATCTACTTGATTGGGTGTTTAGATAGATAATGGGCAGGACAAATCAGGAGGCCAGCAAATAAAAAGGCCAAGCCTACAACTTCCTTCCTAAGGTACTGCTCTCATAGATGTAGTAGGGGTTCTTTTCTTCTATTTATTTATTTTTCTAAAAGTAAAGAAACTTGTATTTCTCTGCTTTTAGAAAATAAATAAAGAAGCAGCAGAAAAGTGCCTTTACCACAGCTGTGAAAGCAGCGTGGCCTATCTATACAAAGATACACATATTCCTGGTGATGGTGCAAAATACACATTGAAGAACTTGTGAAATGAAACACACATTGCCACAGATATATACCCAGCATGCAATACTATGCTCAGAGTGAAATACACATTCCCATACACTAGTAACCCTCATGAAAGGAATTCACTGCCGAGCTTTATGTTCAGTAGATTTACTATGCATTCATCTATATATTTAAAGTACTAATATGTACAATTGGACACATAAAAGGTAACTTATACACACATTATATATATATATTTTACTTCATCATCATCAACCTTCTTTTTCTTATTTTTCTACATTGGGTTGGGGAGCTGTGTCAACTGTCACCATCGCTCACTATTCAA